>NC_092041.1:104869939-105177217 GCF_003086295.3 Arachis hypogaea | reverse complement strand
AAAGTTGTCCGCCATGATCCCACTTGAATATGGCCTCTCCAAAATTTCAAAATTTTCTCCCAGCCTTCATCAACATTTCTTATTATTCTGTTGGGATAAATTACAACAAAAAAGAATTGATTATTCTCCATGAGAAAAAAGTTGAAAGGTAAACAGAGAGAAAAGATTGAATTATGAATTGTGAGGGTATGGTTGAGTATGAAAAGATATATATAGAATTTTTCTTCAAGATATCTAGGATGTAGAGACACTTACACCATAAACACATATCTCGGGTGCTAAGACCCGCATTAGGTGTTTATACGTATCTAGGATACTAAGACCCTGTTCAGCGTTTACACGTATCTCGGATACTCAATATCTATTTTTCCACTTAACAAGTATCACGGGTGCATCCTGGATACGTCAATTGTTGTTGCGTCACAGAACGGGGTCTGAACACCCGAAATTTGGCTATTTTTTAATTCCTTTTTTAGTATCTAAAATGTGATACATTGTGCTTTTAAATAATTACTTTATATTTTATGCATTCCCATAATTTTTATTTTTATTTAATTTAAATAAAAATCCAAGTGTTAATGCGTGGGTAAAAAATAAAATTTTAAAAAAGTTGGTTAATATTGACTGCTAAAAATTGGTTTTTTAATTATACTTATTATTTTAGGATAAACTAATACAATAATAGTACTTAAAAGTTTATATCATTGACAAAAATAATCTTAAAAGATACAAATAAAAATAAACCTCTCAAAAGATTTAAAAACACAACAAAAATAACTAGATACTAAATATATATTCTGAAAAAAACTTTAAAGATCAAATTTTAATACAATTTTTTGCAAGTATTATTAGAAACATATGATATTTTTATCTTTAAAATTTGATAATTTTATGTCAAGTGAGAATGGCAAAATATTTTTGAAAAATAAAAAATTCTATAAATCAAATTTTATTCCGATTTTTTTGTGTACACCTTCTAAATAATTATTCAAATATTGACACAAAAATTCAGATCAAATTGATGAATCTTTTGCTAAATATACAAGTTCTTTTGTAGCTTATAAATAATATAATATTTATTGGTTGTTTTTATCGCATTTGAAAACTTATTTATCGATTGTATTTTTAAGAGTTATTTTTCTCAACCATATAAACTTTTTAGTACTATTTAATAATTTACTCTATTATTTTATAAACGTTTGTTGTAATTTTAGCTTTTTCTCCTTTGAATATCAATACTATCTAACTAGCAAACTCATTGAAACAGATAAGTCTACGAAAAAGCACACTATTTTCATAACCTTTGTTTGCAGGGATTTATCCGTTGAAGGGAGATGTAGGGGAAATGGATTCTCTCAATTTTTTATTTCACTTGAAAGGTTAAAGTGTGATATTTTATTATATATTTTATAGGAGAGATAAAAAAAATATGAAAAAAATATTGAAGGATTAGAGATCACACTTTATTCTCTCACAGAATTGGCAACATACATCCTACCCATAAATACCCAACTCTACCCAACCTGGTCGGGTAGGGTTGCCAACCCAATCCGTTGCGGATAGGATTGAGTGTGGAGGGAATTTTAAGCAGATTGGGTAGGGTGTGAGTTGAGTCTCAAAGACCTCTTACTTAGTACAAAATATCTTTATCATTGAGCCAAGCTCATGAATTGAGAATTTAACACTTTTGTTTATATAAAAATCAATTCTATTTTAGTGACATATAAATACAACGTTATACCATAATATTTTATTTGTGTTTATGTTATTAATTTAAATAAAAATTTTTATGTAGAATTGAACTTTTAACGGTTATGTTATTTATGGGATGATTGTGTTGCTTGTATTGAATTTTTAATTTGCATACTCATTATGTTATATAATAATATTGAATATTTTTGAAAACTTGCGATAGGGTCGGATACCCGCGGATTGACCGCATGTAAGGTTAGGATTGAGTTGTTCTCAACCCGTTAGTTGGACAGGATTGAATTTTAGTAACAAATTCAACTCGCAATTAAAGTTAGGATTGGGTTCAAACCTTACCCTACCTTACCCATTGCTACCTTCTTAATTGAAAAAAAAAATGAGAGGATCTATTCCCGATATAGAGAGGTTGTTTCTAGGGGTGAGCACGGGTCAAGTAGGGTCTCAACCCTATCTGACCAACTCGCACCATATATGTTAT
Organism: Arachis hypogaea; assembly: GCF_003086295.3. Classification (NCBI taxonomy): domain Eukaryota; kingdom Viridiplantae; phylum Streptophyta; class Magnoliopsida; order Fabales; family Fabaceae; genus Arachis; species Arachis hypogaea. The sequence goes on along the minus strand of NC_092041.1, from coordinate 105,175,029 downwards.
AGGTGAGTGTTGAACTAATAACCTCTCAATTAGTGCAAAAAGTTTTCACCATTGAGCCAATATCATCAATTAACATTTTAACACTTTTGATTATATAAAATTCAATTCTATTTTAGTGATATAGAAATACAATATTATATCACAATATTTTATTTGTATTTGTGTTATTAATTTAAGCAAAGACTTTTATGTAGAATTGAACATTTGATAGTTATGTTGTTTATGGAACAATTGTGTTGTTTGGAAGATGATTATATTGTTTGTATTGAATTTTTAATTTGTATGCTCATTAAGTTATATAATAATGTTGTATATTTGTAAAAACCCGTGAGTAGGATCAATAGATTAGATGCGGATAGGATTAGAGTTGGATTGTCTCAACCTGCGGATAGAATAAGGTTAAATTTTAGTAGCAAATTCAGTCTGTGGATAAGATTAGTATTGGATTCAAACCCTACCCTACTCATTACCACCCTTAGTTGTTTCCCTCCACAAAGGCAAAAAATAGGTATATACTTATTAAATGGGGTGGGGGCAAGAAGGAGTTAATACTTAAATTGGCTTTTGAAATTTGCCTAAGTCTTAAATTGGTTTTGAAAATTTCAATTGCCTGACTCCTAAATTCATTTCGTAACTCACGTTAGTCCTTTAAATAATTTCTGTTAATGTCTTACTGAAGGCAACATGACATGCTGACATAAACAGCTAATGCTACATGTCAAAAAGCATTCGATCATATAAAATGAAGGAATGATGTATTTGTTAGTAACATATTTCCTACAGACATAGATGATAGTGCCACGTATAATAATACGATTTGTCTACGTGTCAATGATATATTATGTGTCGTTACAAGATTTGTCCATATGTCACTAATATATTATTATTTTAAGTGATTCAAATTGACCTTTAAATTTTTATTCATAACTCATTTTAATTCTCGAAATTAAAGAACACAAATTACATTAGTCTTTAAAATAATTTCTCTCATTTTTATTTCATAATTAAAAATGGTCATATTTAAATATCTTGAGTTTACTTGCATAATATGTTGCAAGTTAATTCTAAATTCTAAAATATTAAATTTAATCTATTATTTAGCAGGTCAAATCACACTATTAAACTAGAGTGGAGGAAAAATTACGTGATTCAACCAAAGCAAAAAATGTAACATGGATCAACTAAAAGCATGTTTTTATATAATTCGAATCAAGATAATTCGAACTAGGAAACCAAGAGTAATTCGAATCACATCAATTCGAATTACATAAATTGACTTACAAATTTTTATAGTACTCATAAAATCTTTTACAAAATTTTTACATTTTATAAAATTTTTTACAACAACAACAACAACAACAACAACAACAACAACAATAATAATAATAATAATATGGAGCCAATGCTAAATCTAATCCATGCAATTATTTGAATACACAATAATTATATTTATATGGAGTCAATGCTAAATTGAATTCAATTAGTTTGATAATACAAGTCTATAAAAAGTTTATATTTTATAAAATTTAAAAATTTTATTATGTAATAGGTTCATAAAAGAGTATATTACACATTTTTATAGTACTCATAAAATCTTTTAAAAAATTTTTACATTTTATAAAATTATTTACAATAATAATAATAATAATAATAATAATAATAATAATAATAATAATAATAATATGGAGCCAACGCTAAATTTAATCCATGCAATTATTTTAATACACAACAATTATATTTATATGGAACCAATGCTAAATCGAATTCAATTAGTTTAATAATACGAGTTTATAAAAAAATTACATTTTATAAAGTTTAAAAATCTTTATTATGTGATAGGTTAGTAAGAGAGTATATTACACATTTTTGTAGTACTCATAAAATCTTCTAAAAAATTTTCACATTTTAAAAAATTAATTAATTATTTTAATACACAACAATTATATTTATATGGAGCCAATGCTAAATTGAATTCAATTAGTTTAATAATACGAATTTATAAAAAAAATTGCATTTTATAAAGTTTAAAAAATTTTATTATGTGATAGGTCAGTAAAAGAGTACATTGCAAATTTTTATAGTATTCATCATAACAATGTTTAATTTAAAAATTATTATTTAAATTTTAGTTGTACTTGTTACAAAATGAATAATTACAATAAAAAATTTTAAAAATTATATCAATATATAAATATAAAATGAATTGACCGATTTAAAAATATGACAATCTAATAATATTGAAAACCATTTAATTTAAAAACGTAATTTAAAAAATAAATCCTTCACATACTTGCATAATTATGAATTTATGATATGATAAATACTTTTCAAAAAGTTATTCTAATACTTAACTTCTAAACACTGAATTATTTATTTAAATGGTTTAATTTTTATCTAACCTAATATAACAAAGTATGTTTAAACTTTATTATTATTATTATTATTATTATTATTATTATTATTGTAAATAATTTTATAAAAATTGTCAGGACCGGATTGGGTATTCACTCTAAAAATTTGTAAGTCAATTTATGTAATTTGAAGGAGTCAAATTCAAACTACACTTTGAATTACTTCTCTCGTAATTCGAATCAGTGTGATTCGAACTACCCTAAATCAATCTGCATGCGTAATTCGAACTTGGCTGATTCGAACTACCTATGACTTAACGCATGCATAATTCGAATGGATCAAATTCGAATTACACTTCCTTGTTAATTCGAATTGATGTGATTCGAATTACTCTTGGTTTCCTAGTTCAAATTAGCTTGATTCGAATTACATAAAAACATGCTTCTAGTTGATTCATGTTACATTTTATGCTTTGATTGAATCACATAATTTCTCTTTTACTCTGATTTAATAGTGTGATTTGCCCTAATAATTAACCAACATATGTGTAAGCAGAATCGCAAAGAGTAGGTACAGTAACGATTCTAAATTTATATATTATCCAGCTACTCATAATTCATACTTTATTTATTTTTAACAAACATTTTAGTTATTTTTTTAAAAGAAGTGTTCAACTAATTTTTTTTGTCAGACTACATAACAAAATAGTTAAGACTTGTTTTTTTTCCTAGTCGGAAGATTTTATTAAAAGCTTGAGTGATTTTCTTTCTCCACGCATATTAAGGACTAAATCATGCAGATCAAATTTTCATTTAAAGGTTTATTTCTAGCCTATTGGTTCACTTATCATATGTATAAGGGAAAATTTCACTCCTTTCCCCTGTGAGATGTTAAAATGACATACCCTCCTCTTTATTGTATAAATGTATATTTTTCTCCCTTCTAACTTTTAAAAAATCTCCTCTTTAATTCATTTTAAACTTTTTGTGTTAACTTTATCCATTTTTTAAGAAAAAATAAATTATTTTTTAAAAAAAATCCATTAACAAAAGTTTTATTTTTTATTATTAAATTTTACTTACTAAAATACCTTTTAATAAATTATTTTTTATTGATTGAATTGTATTTTTATTAAAATACTTTTAAAAAAATTAATAATTAAATTATTTTTTTAAGATATTTATCCTTCAATAATTTTTAATTATTAAATTATGATTTTTACCAAAATTTTTATGAACAATTACTTTTATATTTTACTATTAATTTTTTGATATCAATATATATTATTTTAATATTAAATAAAAAAATTTTACCACTGTTAATATATATAACAATTAATATATATTGATATTGAAAAATAATCTTACTAAAATTTTTTATTTAATGTTAAAATAATATATATAGATATCGAAAAATTAATAGTAAAATATAAAAAAATCGTTAACGAAAATTTTGGTAAAATTATAATTTAATAATTAAAAAATTATCGAAGGATATTTTAGGAAAAAAATAATATAATTATTAAATTTTTTAAAAAATACAATTTAATCAATAAAAAATAATTTATTAAAAAATATTTTAGTAAAAAAATATAATAATAAAAAATAAAATTTTTGTTAATGGATATTTTTTTAAAAAATAATTTATTTTTTTTAAAAAATGGATAACATTAGTTAACACAAAAAGTTTAAAATAGATTAAAGAGGAGATTTTTTAAAAGTTAAAAGAGAGGAAAATGTACATTTATAAAATAGAGGGGAGGAGAATATCATTTTAACATCTTGCAGGGGAGGAGAGTAGAATTTTCCTTATGTATAATTTGTCACACTTGTAATTTCACAGCGCTGGCAAAAAAAATAAAAAAAATAAAAAAATACCTCACCGATCCGTAGTCCATACCCCATACCCCATACGTCGTATCACAAGGGTATGACACCACACGAAGGTACACTAGTACACTACCACAGTGGCATACCTTTAAACTTTCCAATATATAACTGCTTCTCTGATAATTTATATATATACCCAATCGACATAATAGAAGAAACAATGAAAATAAAAGGGATGTTCAACTTGCCTATATATGGCAAGGCCAAACGAGAAATGAAAAACTACATATTTCTACAAATAAGTTCCACGTCTCTTTTTCTATTCAACTGCCATGCATCAAAAAATAAAAATGATACCATAAAAGGAATCAATTGGTTCTTCACAAACGAGTCAGGTTAAAAGAAATGATCCTTTAAAAGCTGTTTTCATCACTATGATAACAGACACGATGATCTAAAAGGCTTTTTGGTTTATACAGACTATGCATACAACATATTACATACTCTACACAAGAAAATGAAAAAATTTTCCTCTGAAATAAATCTAAGCACAAAAACGAAACAAACAGAAACCTCTAAAGAAAACAACAAATCTTAAACCTAACCTGATTATTAGCTACATATGTATCACTTTACCAATATTCCATGTATTACGATCTATGATGATGAGTCAACCATTTTGTTCACGTCCTCCAAAAGCTCTTTAATCCCGCTCTTCAATTTTGTCTTCATAGCTTGTGATTTCCCATTTGATTCTTCAAGCATCGAAGACAGATACTCGAGCTTCTGCTTTATGTGGTTCAATTGGGATGCTTCCTTCTTCGGAGTCTTATCTTTCTCCTTAGCCTGAGATGCTTTGGACTTTGATTTTTCGCCCTTTTTTGCCGACTTGGATTCAGCAGAAAGGTAACGGAGCTTGAATCTGACTTTGGAAGATCCGAAAGGGCTTGCACTTTGCGAATGGTTCAAGGCTTTTTTGGCATCAGAAGCTTTCAGAAAAGACACTTGAGCAGAGTAATTACTAGAGAATACAGTTGTTGCCGATTCGTTCAGCGCCCCAAACTTACTATACAGTGTGATAAGGTCAGATTTTGAAGGCAGAGAGGATCCAGGCTCAAATGAGACCAAAAGTGCAACTGATGAAACATTTTCATCACTCCCTTTGACAGCCTTAGCTTCAGCAGCTTGCTTCTGATCTTCAGGTACTCCAGACATTGTTTCCTTCCTTCTTCGCTTTCTCCGCTCAGAAACATCATTAGGTGATATCTGATTGGTTTGCTTTTCATCTTTCTTCAGCTTCCTAAGTTCAGATTCTGGGTTCTTTCTCTTCCTGCCACGTTGGTGCTTCTTGTATACCTTGTAGTAGGATCCTTCCTGATACAATGAGCTTCTAAAGACAGAAACAAAGTCCACAAAATTTTCAAGAGAACTGATTTCCCCAGGTACTAATGGATTTATAGCTGCATGGCGGACTTTGGATAAAACTTCCACCGCAGGAGTCTCTACTTTTGCTGGATCAATAACCTTGTTATTGTCTTCTGATGTTTGGTAGTTTGAACTTTCAGGGGACTTATGAACTGCCTCACCGTTAAATTTTGGAGGTTCAGGGGACTTGTGAAACTGGTTGCCTTCTCTGGGCATTGCTTCAGAAACATGAGCTTTGTCAGAATCTTTATGGGATTCTTTATCTAAGTCTTCCTTCCTCTGCCCTTTGGCTGGAGTAGTGAAGGGAGGGGACAAGTACTTGCTTTTCTTCCTTTCTCTTGACAAAGAACCCTTCTCATTTTGTTCTTTGGGATTCCCTTCTTTAGGCTTCTTTTTCCTCCCACTTCTATTGTTTTCATTCCCAAAAGCTTCTTTCTTCTCCTTCAACTGTGATGGTGTGCCCTTATCTCTTTTTACCTTGCCAATACTGACATCATTTGCAGCATTTGTCAAATTTCTATCAGTGCTCGGGAGTGATTCTTTCCTCTTCTGCAATGGTTTAGAAGCCACTGCATCCTCACTGCTTTTCCTCTTACTTTGAACCTTCATTTTTTCCATTGTACCTTCCTCCTTGCTTTTGGTACTAACAACTTTGTTTTCCCTCAAAATTTCAGCAATGCTTTTCTGTTTAATCCTATGAGTCGACCTATTTCCTGAAATCTCATGAGAATAACTCAGTTCAAGAGACTCTGGGTTCGTCGGCACAGTAGAGTAGTCGTCTTCGGATGGCCCTTGGACATGTGCTTCCACTCCACCCTGAATGTTACCTACATCTACTCTTTCATCCATTGAACTATCTTCAAGCCCAGGAACTGGCAGGGGTTCTTCATACTTAGGTAACTTATAACCTCCTCTTGCTAGATGAAAGGCTGAAAGCCGAGCCTTCAAGATTTCCAGGTCCAGCGTATTAGTAATGGCAATAATTTCCGCAATTTGTTTTACTCGAGAAAGTAACTCTGCTGGGTTAATCAGAAAATCCAAAAATCTATCTACACCATTTCCAGGCACAAGAACTCCTTCCTTGATTCCAGCATTCTTAGCCAATGGCAGAGCGAAGTCAGACCTAGTTTCCTCCGAAGCACATGGACAACAATTTGTTTTGATCTCTACCAGCCTCCCCACTTCATTTACAGCTTCCTGCACAGCATTGACAAAAGACCTTGAGCTACTCTGCTTCACCATATCCTGAAAGTTCTCCCGAAACAACTTCAATTGAGAAGGATGGCACCAAGCAAAGGTTCCGTCCCCAAAGTAGGCCACAAGGAGTCTGTTCTTCTGTCTTAGCTTCAAAGCAAAATCCGATGCATCCGAAGGGTCATAAATTTGGCCAGGCCACCAAGGATGACTCTTAATTTTACCCCAAACAAAATCACCAACAGAAAACCCATGTCCTTCTTCACCCAAATCTTCCACATCCAAGTCCCTATTCTCACTTGTCTCAGTAACCAGAACATCTTTACTCACAACTTTTCCAAATTGATCACCTTCTTCTTCACTTCTCTTCCAATATTTTCTTCCTCTTTCCATTCCAACACCAAAAGAACCACCACTTCCATAGTTCAACTTCTCAGAATCTCCACTATCACTTCCAAAGGAATACGTCAACCGTCTCCCACTTCCTTTCATTTTCAACAAAGAGGAGACCCCATTCATCTCCGAATCAGCCAAACCTTGACAACCATCTTCCACTTCTCTCCCAACAGAGTCACACCTAACCCTGTTCTTAACCAATTCAACACCACCTCCACCACCACCATCATCATCACCTTGGCTTCCATGACTTGAAAACCCTACTCCGTTTTCTATTGCCCCACCTTTCAGAGCACAAAGAGCTTCCCTGAGCTCATTCTTGTCATTTTCTGGCGAAGGAGATGAACACCCAGCTGGGTTTTTCGATGGTGTCTCTACCGTGCCCATCAAAGAAATGATATATTGTTCTCTTTTGACGGGTAAAATACTAAAATCAACCTATCCTGCGAGAACAGGGAAGAAAATCAACACATTCTAGGGTTCTGGTTGCAAGAAATGGGATTATGGAGAGGAAAAAAAAAATTACTCACTACTAATTACGGGAAAAAGAAAAAAGAAGAAAAGGAAATACTACCCCCAAAAATGTAATAAAATAATTTTAAATATATGCACTAAACAAGAATCAAATATCAATGAACATAAGCATAACAGAGGAAATAAAATAAGTATACCTGAAGAACAAAAGTTAGGGTTGCAAAGAAGATTATTATGACTTGTCCCAATTCTCAATCGAAACCATTGACTTTATAATCTGATCAGAGAGGCATAGGAGATGGATGAGGAATGTGATTCTTGGACAAGATAAAATTTTTAACTTTTTATATGATTAATTAATTAATAGTTGTTATTATTTATATTTATTAACAATAAAAACAGAGGATGAAGTCAAAGTCACAGTCAAGTTTATCAAACTATGAGAGATGTACCAAATTCTCGAATATAAACTTGATTATCTCGTGAACTGACGAGATAATCGGGAGAACTTTGAGTTTCTCTTGGAAGTTGGAACTGTCGTCACGGTTGCGGCTAAGCGGTGGAGAAGGTCGAATAATTTTCATCTCAACTTTAATTCGTCTGTTTTTTTCTACAACCATTAGTGACTTGATTTAGGAGTCGTCATTTCTTTTTCGTCCCTAACCCGGAGAAGCAGGATAGCACACGAAGTCACGAAGTCACGAAGTCATTATCACGTGACTAGCTTTTTTACATAGTTTTTTTTTTCTTTTAAACATGGTAAAAGTATTTAATTCTTGAGTAACTTAAAAAATTTTCCAAAAATTCCCAAAATTAGTAATATTATTAAGACTTTAAGAGATAAAATGACAAAAAAATATTCTAAAAGTATTGTGATATGGATGTGGATATCCATTCAATTAATGATACGTGATTTTAATTCATTATATGAGGGAGATTTTAATTCATTATATGAGCGATTGAGTTTTCCTATAAAAGAATGAAGCTCTCAAGTTAAACTAAATTTAAATGAAGTTGAAAAAATAAATATTGTGTGTATATAAATAGTGAGAAAGTCTTAGACAATGTCAATAAATAATAACTTAAATGGCATAGCTTTTCCATATTCAATTAAGAGATTGCAGGTTTAAGTCTCATATTTTTTATAAAAAAAAAAGTCTTAGACAATACATGTACAATGTACAACAAAATACTTTTCTCTTTCATATATATAATATAAACTCTCTCTCTTTTCTCTATCTTTTTGTGAGTATAAGCTGCAACATATATAATATTAATAAAAATATATGAATTACTTTATTATAGTAAGATAATAGTATTAGTAAACATTAATATTAGAATCTTTTATTTATATTTTTTTATTTTATATTTATTTTCTCTTTCTTATTTATTTATTTTACAATACGTTATCAGCACGAGATTCTTATCAAATTTTAAGAAGACTCGAATAATAAATTTTCATTATGTCAAAACTCTCTCATCTTAAATTTAATACTCTTGATATATCTGGAACAACTACTTATCATGGATACTAGACGCTGAAATCCATCTTGATTCAATGGATCTAAGAAATATTACTAAAGTAGAAAATAATGCATTTCAAAGGATAAAGGCAAACCATGATCTTCCTTCGTCATCATCTTGACAAAAAATTAAAAAATGAATATTTCACACTAAAAGATCTTGCAAATCTGTGGAAAAACCTTGAAGGAATGTATGATCATCAAAAGATAGTGATACTTCTTCAAACCCGATATGAGTGGACGCACTTACGTCTATAGGATTTTAAATCCATAAATGAATATAATTCAATAATATTCCGAATTACCTCACGAATGAAATTATGTGGGAAAAAGATAACTGATAATGACATGTTCAAAAAAAAATTTTCCGACCTTCCATGCCTCAAATATGGTCCTGCAGCAGCAGCAGTATCAAGAAAAGAATTTAAAAAATATTCTAAGTCAATTTCTTGCCTTTTTATTGTTGACCGTAACAATGAATTGCTTTTAAGAAATTATGAAGCGCGTCCAACTGGCGCTGCCCCATTTCCTAAAGCAAATGCGGCAAATCATAACCCTAAAAGAGGTAAATGGCAAGGTTTTGGTAACAAGAAAAATTATTGAAGGAAGAAAAATTATGTTCACAAGAAATGATCTCATTAAAAGTGGGATAAAGAAAGAAACAATGGGTAAAATAAATCAACAGAAGATAAATATTTCCGTTGTAGTAGAAAGGGCCTCTAGTCGCGTACATGTCATACCCCAAGGCATCTAGTCGATTTTTATCAAGCATTTTTGAAAAAGGATGACAAAGGAAAGAAGACAAATTTTGTTTCAAAGGATGTTTTTAAAAATTATACCACTCATTATAAAATATCTAATTTCTTTAAGGATCTTGAAGAAAATATTGGTCATTTGATCAATGATAGAAAAGTTTAATATGTGGGTTTGTTAAGTACTCATGTAAATAAATAATGTAAGAAATTTATCGTTAAGTTTTATTTTCTATGTATTTAAATTTCAAATATGATGTATATAAATAATGTTTAATAAAAAATTAATATTTATGTTTATAAATTCCAAAATTACTAAATGTCTCAAGTTCTAAAATAATAATAATAGTAATAATAATAAAACTTTTAGTATATGACACTATTTTTATGTACAATACTTTTTAGAAAAACTATTTCAATCAAGAATATAATTTTACTGTGCATATACTTTTACTTATTTTATTATTATTATTATTATTATTATTATTATTATTATTATTATTATTATTATTATTATTTGTTTTTGAAGAAAATAAAAAGGAGATATAATGAAAATGTTTGCCTTGCGGATAGTGCAAGTTGGCATACCATTATCAAAAGTAATATATATTTGGGTAAAGTATTAAATTAGTCCCCTACGTTTAGGCGTAATTTTATTTTGGTTCTTAAAGTTTAAAGTGTCCTATTTGAATCCAAAAAAGTTTTATTTAACTTCAATGTAGTCCTACTGTGAGATCAAAATCAAATAATTAATGAAATGTCCTACATGACAGCAGTACAAGAACAAGGTCGATAATCTGGAGAACAAATACAAGCTTCAGAGGTACAAAATCAATCGTGGATGCATCAAAACATTTATTTATCATTTTTCTTACAATTTAAATAAAATATTTTCTATAGAACTAAGGAGAATGATAAATAAATGTATTGATGCATCCACGGTTGATTTTGTGCCTCTGGAGCTTGTACTTGTTCTCCAAATTATCAACCTTATTCTTGTACTGCTGTCATGTAGGACACTTCGTTAATTATTTAACTTTGACCTCACGTTGGGACTACATTGAAACTAAATAAAACTTTTTTGGATTCAACTAGAACACTTTAAACCTTAAGGACCAAAACAGGATTATACCCAAACGTAGAGGACCAATTTAGTACTTTACCCTATATATTTTACACATCTTGTACCAAAAGAAGAATATCTTAATACTATTATTGGCTCAGAAAATGTGATAGAATGCTCCAGAAGAGCTATAATTTTGTTTCTCGGAAGAACAAAATTTATAATAAATAATGCACTATTGTTTATTAAATCTCTAAGGAACTTTTTGAGTTTTAAAGATATTCGCTGAAATGGATATCATATTGAAACAATGAATGAGAGAAATCATGAGTATTTATATATCACAACTCAGGATTCAAATAAAAAATGTTATATTAGAAAAGTTACCTTCATTTTCATCCGAATTATATTATACTAAATCTAGTACAATTGAATCACATACCATTATAAACCCGAAGTTTACCAACCCAAATGATTTTATAATATGGCATGATCGATTGGGTCATCTGGGAACAGCCATAATGCAGAGAATTATTGAAAACTCTCATGGGCATTCACTAAATAACCAGAAGATTCTTAAAATCTAGTGAATTTTGTTGTGCTGCATGTTCTCAAGGAAAGCTAATTTTAAGACCATCACCGGAAAAGATTGGATTTGAGTCCCTTGAATTCCTAGAAAGGATTCAAGGCGATATATGTGGACCTATTCATCCACCATGTAGATCTTTTAGATATTTTATGGTCCTAATAGACACATCTTTGAGATGGTCACATGTGTGCTTATTGTCTTTTCGCAACCTGCCATTTGCGAGATTACTTGCTTAAATTATTCGATTAAAAGCAAATTTTCAGAAAATCTAATTAAAATAATTCGTCTTGATAATGCTGGTGAATTTACTTCCTAAGCCTTTGATGTTTATTATATGGTTAATGAAATAAGTGTTGAACATCCGGTAGCTCATGTTCATACACTAAATGGGTTAGCAGGATCACTTATTAAATGCCTCCAAATAATTGCTAGACCTCTTACTTATGAGAACAAATCTCCCAACCTCGGCTTAGGGCATGCTATTTTACATGTCACAGCACTTGTTCGTTTAAGGTCAATAAGTTACTATCAGTTATCTTCTATGCAATTAGCTTTTGGCCAACAGTCAAATATTTTTCATTTAAGAATATTCGAGTGTGCAATATATATTTCCATTGCATCACTTTCTCACACCAAAATGGGACCCCAAAAAAATTGGGGATATATATTGGATATGGTTCTCCATCTATAGTAAGGTATCTTGAGATACAAACTGGAGATAAATTTAAAGGCTAATTTACAGATTGTCATTCTGATGAATCAAAATTTTTAACATTAGGGAGAGAGAATAAGCTTCCTAAAAAGGAACTTAATTAGAATACATCATCATTGGTGCATTTAAATTCTCGATCAGGGCAATGTAAACTAGAAGTTCAAAAGATTATACATTTGCAAAGAATAGCAAATGAATTTTCTAATACATTTTCTGATACGAAAAGGATAACTAAATCCTATATACCAGCTGAAAATGCTCCAATTCAAATTGATGCCTCAGTCAGACAAATGGCCATCAAAATAAATTCACATCAGAAGCGTGGTAGGTCTATCAAAAAAATAAAGACATAGTAAAGACACCTGTAGTTGTCCAAAGTTCAGATATAATTTTGACACCAAAAGATATTCATGTACCTGAAAATTGTGAAAATGACGAGATCTCGATAAATTATGTATTTTTAGAAGAAAAATGGGACCGAAATAAAACAATTACCAATGAAATATTTGCATATAATGTGGCATTACATATCATACATGGAAGTAAGGATCTTGAACCAAGAATAGTCGAAAAATGTTGACAAAGGAATGATTGGCCGAAATAGAAAGAAGCAATGAAGGCTGAGTTAGACTCACTTACAAAACGTAAAGTCTTTGAACCTGTAATCCATACACCAGAAGATGTAAAACCTGTTGGATACAGATGGGTATTTGTGAGAAAATGAAATGAGAAAAATGAAGTTGTACGCTACAAAGCTCGACTTATGACGCAAAGTTTTTCACAAAGACCTGGTATGCAATAATATTACGTTATTTGGTCTATTTATCTGCATACCATAAGCTACATATGCATATAATGGATGTAATGACAACTTATTTATACGGATCATTAGATCGTGATATCTATATGAAAAATTTTGAAGGACTAAAGATATCTAAACCATCCAATGAATATTTGCAGGATTTATACTCAGTAAAATTGTAAAGATATTTATATGGTCTAAACCAATATGGACGAATGAGGTATAATTGTCTTACTGAATATCTGACCAAAAATAGATTTAAGAATTATGATATCTGTCCAGGTGTTTTTATAAAAAAATCTGCATCTAGATTCATTATAATGCTATGTATGTTGATGATGTAAATATCATTGGAATTTTTGTGCAGATTCCAACAATTATAAAAACTATAAAAGAAGAATTTGGGATGAAATATCTTGAAAAGACTAAATTTTGTCTCTGCCTGCAAATCGAGCATACAAAAAATGGGATCTTTATTCATCAAACAACATACAGAGAAAAGATCTTGAAAATATTTTATATGGATAAGTCACATCCATTAAGTACCCCAATGATCGTAAGGTCTTTGGATGTGGAAAAAGAACAATTATGTCATAAAGAAGAAAATAAAGATACCATTGATCCTGAAGTACCATATTTCAGTGTCATTGGGGCACTAATGTATCTTGCTAATAATACACGACCCGATATATCATTTCCTATAAATTTACTATCAGGGTATAATTCCTCTCCAATTAGAAGACATTAGAATGGAATCAAACAAATCTTTTGATATCTTCATGGAACGGTTGATATGTGATTGTTTTATCCATATGGATCCAAGTCACAACTAGTTGGCTATGTAGATGAAGGATACTTGTCTGATCCACACAAAGGAAGATCTCAAACAGGATACCTATTCACATATGGTGGTACAGTTATATTACGGAGGTTCAAAAAATAGATGATTGCAGTAACATCCTCTAATCATGCTGAAATACTAGCGATACATGAAGTTAGTCGCGAGTGTTTTTGGCTCAAGAGTTTAATCCAATATATTCTATCATCATGTAGACTGACTGATAGAAAAATAGCTCCAACTGTTTTGTTTGAAAATAATACATCATGTATTACTCAACTTAAGGGTGGATACATCAAAGGTGATAGAGCAAAGTATATTTCTCCCAAAATTTTTTTCACTCATGACCTTGAAAATCAAGAAACAATTGATGTCCAACAGATTCGCTCAAGCGATAATCTGACAGATTTATTTACGAAGTCACTTCCAAAATCCTCCTTTGAAAGATTGGTACATCAGATTGGGATACACTATTTTCGAGATATAAAATAATGTCAGCAAGAGGGGGGGACTGTATTCTTTTTTCCTTGGTAATATTTTTCTCCTTTTTGAGTTTTTCTTGACAAGGTTTTTAATGAGGCAGTCCCTATCACAAAGGATATTGTACTTTTTTTCTTCACTAAAATTTTTTTCCATTGGATTTTTTTTAGTAAGGTTTAAATGAGACATAATCCTAAATGGACATCCAAAGAGAAGTATTGTGATATGGATGTGAATGCCCATTCAATTAATGATATGTGACTTTGATTCATTATATGAGCGGCTGAGTTTTCCTATGAAGGGAATTTTCAATCCTTCTTCTCAGAGAAAAAACCTCTCTATAATTTCATCCTTATTCTTTGATTCTCACCTCCATAAAGAAGAAGCGTTGAATGGCTTCCTTTAGTGCAGTCCGACGACGATATTGTTTTTGAGTTGAAGGTGACAGCTTCGCAAGAACGTTGGTCAAGCAAAGAGGGCACACCATCGCCTTGTGTGAGAGGTAGGTTACCTGTTTTTTGTTATTTTTTGAAATTGATTGTATCATTATCTTCTCATTATCATGTTTCTGTGATGATTGGAAACCTATTGTTGTTTGTAATGTTAGGGTTGATGCGTTCGCATCATTAGTGGTTTTTCTTATGTTTTCTTCTTATTTCCATAGGTTTAATTACATAATCTGTCTTTAATCTCATTATTTTTAAATATCATTTTCCACTTAGTATTTCCAAAGTGTTTTTAAGGAAATACAGGATTAAAGAGGTGAAAATCAAGTAGCATAGAGAGGATGATCAAAGAGCAAGCATGGTACGTGAGGATCCAAGACATGTAAGTAAGCTAAGGCTAGGAGTGCCACGCAAGGAGCAGAGTGTGCCACGCCCTGGAATCAAGAAGCAAGGGCGTGCAATGCAGTAAGGAGGCCTGTCACGCCTTATCAAGAAGCAAAGCCCTGGAGCAAGGCAGGCCATGCTAGAAGCAGGGCATGCCACACCTTGGGAGAAGAAGCAGAGGCATTACATGCCTGAAGTCGTGCATGCCATGCCTTATGAAGGGTTCCAGGACTAGTGTGTAACACATCAAGAAGGATGTGTCGTGCTGATGAGCGGATAATTTATACGCTTTTTGGCATTATTTTTACATAATTTTTAGTAGGATTTAGTAACTTTTTAGTATATTTTTATTAGTTTTTAAGCAAAATTCACATTTCTGGAGTTTACTATGAGTTTGTGTGTTTTTATGTGATTTTAGGTATTTTCTGGCTGAAATTGAGGGACCTGAGCAAAAATCTGATTCAGAGGCTGACAAAGGACTGTTGATGCTATTGGATTCTGACCTCCCTGCACTCGAAATAAAATTTTTAGAGCTACAGAAGTCCAAAAGGTGCGCTCTCAATTGCGTTGAAAAGTAGACATCCAGAGCTTTCCACCAATATATAATAGTTCATACTTTTCTCGAGTTTAGACAACACAAACTGGCATTTAACGCTAGCTTTCTGCCCTATTCTGGCGTTAAACGCTAGAAACAAGTTGCAAAGTAGAGTTAAACGCCAAAAATAAGTTACAAACTGGCGTTCAACTCCAAGGAAGACCTATACACATGAAAGCTTCAATACTCAGCCCAAGCACATACCAAGTGGGCCCGGAAGTGGATTTCTGCATCATTTACTCATTTATGTACCCCTAGTAACTAGTCTAGTATAAATAGGACTTTTTACTATTGTATTTTCATCAAAGTATCTATCTTTGATCAGTTTATGCGATCTTAGACATTGGGGGCTGGCCTCACGGCCATGCCTAGACCTTTATCACTTATGTATTTTCAACGGTGGAGTTTCTACACACCATAGATTAAGGTGTGGAGCTCTGCTGTTCCTCGAGTATTAATGCAATTACTACTGGTTTCTATTCAATTCATGCTTATTTTTATTCTAAGATATTCATTCGCACTTCAACCTGATGAATGTGATGATCCGTGACACTCATCACTATTCTCACTTATGAACGCGTGCCTGACAAACACTTCCGTTCTACCTGCGAAAGCTAGAGTGTGTATCTCTTGGATTCCTGGTCCACGACGCATGGTTGCCTCTCCTGACAACAGATCCTTCCATTCCGTGAGATCAAAGTCTTCGTGGTATAAGCTAGAATCTATTGGCAGCATTCTTGAGATCCGAAAAGTCTAAACCTTGTTTGTGGTATTCCGAGTAGGACGAGCTTCAAACTCGTGACTGTAGGGCGTGGTGACAGACGCAAAAGGATAGTAAATCCTATTCCTACATGATCGAGAACCAACAGCTAATTAGCCATGCGGGAAACCGTAGAGGACCTTTTTCACTGAGAGGATGGAAAGTAGCCATTGACAACGGTGACGCCCTACATACATCTTGCCATGGAAAGGAGTATGAAGGATTGGATGAAGGCAGTAGGAAAGCAGAGATTCAAGAGGGATAAAGCATCTCCATATTCTTATCTGAAATTCCCACCAATGATTTACATAAGTATCTCTATCTTTATTTTATGTTTATTTATCTTTTAATTATTAAAACTCCATAGCCATTTGAATCCGCCTAACTGAGATTTACAAGGTGACCATAGCTTGCTTCAAGCCGACAATCTCCGTGGGATTGACCCTTACTCACGTAAGGTTTATTACTTGGACGACCCAGTGCACTTGCTGGTTAGTTGTGAGAAGTTGTGAAAAAAAGTTGAGATTACAATTGTGCGTACCAAGTTGTTGGCGCCATTGAGATCACAATTTCGTGCACCACATGCCCATGAAGAAACAAAGATGGCGTGCCACATTAAGAATGGGCGTGCCACGCTTGAAAAAAAATCCAAACCCCTGGGAACAACCAAGCAGTGGGCACGCCACACCCTAGGCTCAGCCTAATAAGGGCGTGCCACGTTGCTGGTAAGCGTGCCACACCTAGCCCAAAACATTAGGCCCAGTTACACACTAGTCAACCTGCGTGCCACACCAGCTATGACTTCTCCAAAGTCCAACCTCAAGGAATTGATATTCATTTGAAGATTGAAGAAGATTCTGTTTTGATTAGATTTGGATTCAATTTAATTCTGTTTTGATTCTGTTATTTGAATTAGGAGCTTTCTCATTTATTCTAATTAAGATAAGATTTAGTTTTTGAATTTGAATTAGAGAAAACCTAGGTATAAATAAGTGAATTACATTCACAGCCAACACCTGGTTCCTTTGTATCAGTTTCATTGTTAATTTTGCATCCACCATGAGCAACTAATTCCTCTACAAAGGGTTAAGAACTTTGTTTATGTTTCCATGAATTATTAACCAACGTTTTTTCTTCTATTTTAAAGTATTGCATTGATCTGTTTTATGATTGAGTGTTTCATTCTTCATCGCTAAAGGATTAGTAGTGTCAACAGGCATACTAATTCCGTTTTGAATTTGTTAGTTGCTTTGATATAACTAATATTCGAATTATGATTGAAAACTCTGTCACATGACTTTTTGAATCTACTAAACATAGTGGTTTTTAAAGTGTGTGACACCATACATTATTTGCCAATTACCCTAGTTTTGAATACGTGACATATAGTTTGGATTAAGATCATTTTTAAAAATTGTGTTTTCTTATAAGATTTAATGTGAAGAACTTATCGATACAATGTAAATCCCGTCAAAGGACAAGAATTGTGGAAAAAAATTGGGTCACCTGCACCTGTTCCAACACAATAAAACTCAAACTAGGAAGACCAACAACAAAGAGAAGAAAGGACAAGGATGAAGGACCCACTAGCACAAGAACAAAGATAAAAAGGAAGTATAATCCAATTAAGTACATGTACTGTGGAGAGGTGGGTCACAACAAGAGAACTTGAAAAAAGAGAAAACAAGAGGATACTTAAGAAAAGGCAAGGCTAGTGCAATTACAGCTTACAATTGTGCCACCACCAGGTGGTGCTCCTACCCCTGGTGTAGATGGTGCTCCTGTCCCTGGTGTAGATGGTGTAGCTAACACTCATCCTATTTAGACACTCCTTCTGATCCCACCAGCCAACACAGAAGAATAGACTAAAATTTCTATTAGTCGAGATGCTCAACTTCCACTAACACAACAATCACATAACTCAACCAATGATTGTCAAGTTGTCTTGTTGTATTCAATTTCAATATGAATATGTTGAATCTATTAAATATAACCCTACGTTGTTGAATATGAATCTATTTTGTTTGTTTTAATGATGAATATTGTTTGATGCAGGCTAAAGTTAGCTATAGGCCTCTAAAACTCTATGTCATCAAGGCCAAAGCAAGAGGAAATACCTCTTCAAATCCTGTTGCTCAGACATCAGTTGCTGTATCTGTTGAAATCATCAAGAGTAGTAGCTCTACAATGGCCAAAAAGGTTGCTAGCTTGATGACATTTGTTCCAATTCCGAGGTTCAAACCTCCTAGAAAAAAAAAAACAAAGCATGACTTGAAGATTTGAAGACATAATGTATAGAGCTTCGTATTTGCAATTTTGTAAGGTCCAAAAGTTGCCATTTATAAACAATGTAGTAGCCGTAGTTTATTTGATAGCCCTATTTTTTGTATAACTTTTTAGGTAATGGTAACCTTCATAGAAGTACATACTAATGTTAGTCTTTTGGAGCATACTACTTTGAAGGAGCTGATACTACTTTATGTTATTATTATCTTAAAACAGTGTTGTTATTTCTATTTGAAACAATGGTAACTAGCATACTATTGATTATGTTATGTGTTATTTTTGTGATCTGCTGAAATTATGTTATGGTAAAAAAAATGGTGGACATTGAAGCTTTTGTATTACTAAATTAAGATGAACATGGCATATCAATATGTTTTTTGAAAGTTTCTTCATATACCATAAGACCCTACATTTGACAAAGTTCACAACATCCACAATTTGACCATAGTGCTTCACTTGGAACTAAATAACATACACATAATCATAATAACCACAATGACAACTATTAATTCAAAATCCAGTTGCATCTTAGGTGCTCTAACTTCATCTTTCAAACTCATCATTCTCCATGATAAGTTATGTTTTCAGTCAACAAGATCACTCTCCACTTCTACATCAATTTCATCATTTTCGTTTGCACCATTTAATCCTTCATACTCATTATTCTCAACCCGCTTAAAGTAATTACAGTGGCTGTCCTTCTGCAAAAAATTAGGTTACAAAAATTTCAAAAACCCCACAGATAATCAAGAGGTTGAAGAAGACTATATTTATAACTCACCCAATATCTTGGACAAACATAGAAAAATTTATCTAGATTCTCCACTGTCCCAGATTTCTTGATCACTGTCTTCAACCCACAAAAACATATTTGGTCCATGTTCTTCCTCCTTATTCGCAGCGAAGAGCTAGAACCATTCCTGCCGTGTGATTGCGACAGTGACCGACTGCGCCCTCCAGTTACACTACCCATGATCCAGTTCAACAATAATTTTGGCCTCTGCAAAATCAATTTGTTACTGCAACAATAATGACATTTAAGGAGAAAAAGGGATTAGGTTGACATACTTCTTTGAACATATTTTGTCATTAACTATTGTATAGTAATTTGTACTGCTAATATGTCACACTAATAGTTACATAAGTAAAATTTAACATCGTTAGTAATAGAATGGATGGAGAGCAGACGGAAAGACTAATGTGATTAATCTTATATCTTTTGATTACGATTTTAATTAATTTAATCTTTTAGAAACTATTTTAAAAATCGCATAATCTTTTAAGAATTAATTTGACTATTTACTCTATTTAATTATTGAACGAGGATAAACACATGGTCAGTCATTTGAATGAGCAAGTTAATTCTTCATACATTATAATACACAACTTTAGAATTAAATGTCAATACATTTGCTAGATAGGAAAATAAAATTCATATACATGTTAATCTTTTTTCAAGTTTCTTATTTCCACAATGTAGATTGGAATTATAGTTGCATAGTTAAATAGAAACTTTATTCATAAAATGTAGTAGCGTATAGGAATGTATTATTTATGATATAACATTTTTTTTTATAATATCCTACTGTTCAACAAATCAAAAATTAATTCGTTACAGATTTAAGATTTGTTATTGACTAATAAATTATTACATATATAATAAAAATTTAAATTTATGATATTTATTTAAGCGACGAGTGAGCTGACTATGAGAGACGTGATAATTTTTATACTAGATGTGATATATGTTTAGAGTGAGATGTTTTCTTGTTATTATATAAATTTTTTATTAAATTAGTAACATATTTTATAATTTTGATGTTTCAGGTTAAGTAATAAATATACCCTTCTAAAGTCTGGAACATTTTTTATTTGCAATAAATGATTTTTCAGAAGGTGTCGATAGAATCCTAAAAGAAATATTCGTTAATCCATGATCAATATCGTTTATGGTTAAAACTAATACGTTATCTAATTAATTATGAGTTTCAATTTCTTTTTTGATTAATAAAAATATCCTTAGCAAATATTTTCACAGTTTGTTTTTCACAAATCTAAAAATTCCATCTCTAATTATAAAATATGAATATTTTTTAATCATATTCACAAATAATAAATTAAAAAATTTATAAGATTATATTTTTCATTTGTTGATCATCAAAAATTCAGTCTAGAAATATAGGATCAACACCAACTCCTAAGTAATAGATCATAGAAAACACATGGATTTGATCTCTTACAAGAATATCTTCCGAAGAAGGATGGCCATTTATATTTTGCTTTCTTGGTTGTTTTGGTACAACAATAACACCGTATGCACAATGGAACTGAACAACTCTAGTCCAGTAATTCGGATACAATTACGTATGTCAAAATATCCTAAGCCTATCAATGTTACAGCTTACGAATCTGTATATAATATGTTGACACCCTTGAACTAATAATCTTCTCCAGAAAGGTTCACCATCTGCGGCGCTTTTTCCCATAGTAATATGCAAATGCAGCCACTGATGCAGCAAGAATAACCCCAGCCGTAGCGTGCCAAGCATATAACGGTTTCTCCAAAACTAGGTCTGTGGAGGAGGTAACCTGAATCTGTGGTGGTGAAGACAACTGTTTTTGACTAACAGTAACCGCAAATGTTAAACCCTGCCTCTCCAACTCGGTTAAGTCTTCAATAGCTGGCCTAAACCTAGTGGCCTTAGCTACAGCTTCGTACTCTTCTTTAGTCCCACCTTCAAGGAATGCCCCAACAAGGTGGCCCTTGTTTACCCAGTATGCTCCGAATGTACTACCGGAAAAATCTCCGAAGTAGACGACTTCTCCAACATTGTCCCCATAAAATTGCCAAGACAATGTGAAGACTCTTGAGTAGAAAAACGGAAGGTAATCGAATTCCCCTGTTTTACCAGGTTCCATAATAGCAGCAACAACATATCTTGCGGATTGCCGTGCTGAATCCACATGCTCGAGTCTACGAGTCTCCCCAAATGCTTTGACTGGAAATGCCGCGACATCTCCAATTGCGTAGACCGAGCTGTTGCTTGACTGCAGCTTTCCGTTTACTTTGATTCCACCTTTCTCTAAAGTAAGTTGACCTTCAAACAGACTGGTATTTGGACGTATTCCAATTCCCACTACAACCATGTCAACAGATATCTTCCTTCCATCTCTAAGATTCACTGCTGTAACCTGTAAAAAGAGTTAGTTAGTTATGGTTCGACTTGAACAGATGCCCCATGCAAACATGCACAATTTTGGAGTGATTCTTCTAATAATTTTCTAGGATCTAGGATATGGTTATGGTTAATTTGTTTACATTCAAAATAATAAACAAGAAGCTTACCAGATATCAACATATGCAAATATTAAAAAATTGGAGAAAGTTTACCAGCAAAAAACACCAATTTTACTCAGCTTCAATTAGAGGAAGTTTTGACACAACCAAACCTCACATATATCTTTTTTCTTTACAGTTTCAGTCTTCCATGTCACTGAAAACCTTCTGGTATCACAAACAAAAACTACAGATGTGCGACTTAGATCAAACAGCACAACTCGTTCTATCAAAAGCCAAATCTTTGTGAAGTCCATTTAGGTTGAAGAGTTTCTTTTTGTGTTCTAATAATCTTTCCTTTGGTCTTCCTGTATCTATATAAATTGAATATTGTGATATCCGCCAACTTATCAACTCTTCTTACTGGGCATCTTCTGAAAACTTTGTTAAATGATAAAACCATTTTATGCATGGTGAATTTCACAGATATATTTTTAAGTACCTTTCCATCAGAATCAAAATCAAATGATGACAGAACAGTTCCCTTAACGAAATTTACTCCTCTTGATTTATAATATTCTTCATAGTAGCTTGCAATCTTTGGTGTAAATAAACGAGCCACTGTAAACAAAACAGGTTTAAAAAGAATATCAGTTTTTGAAGTTATGTTTTCATTCACAAGGGCGAAAAACATGCATCCTCTTTATTCAGTGTAACACATGCAAATTAACATAACTCTTTTAACATATTTTTTAGTTAACAGACATTCAAGTACTTACTGCAATGTGCTTCAGGGAAGACCATGGTTACGTTAATTTTATTGATCACTAAAGATGCTGCACACTCCATGCCTATGTATCCACCACCAATGACAACAGCATTCCCACCAGGAGAAGATTGCACAGCATTGACAAGCCTATTTGCATCTGCTATATTACGTAAATAGCAGACATTTTGCGCATCAGATCCACTCACACCGAATTCTTCCAGCTTCAAAGCCTAAATTCAAATTGCAAATATGTTAAAAAAAATTATTTCCGTAAAGAGAAAAGATTCTATTTGCTTCAACAGATTGGAGAATTTATCTTCAATTTTTTCTAACATTGGCATTTAGCAAGTTCACGGAGAGGACAAGTCGAAATGGTGGATAAGAAAATATGGTGGACAAATTCAAGATTAGAATGCATACTCCAAGAAAAAAAATATTTTAAGTAGGAAAATTCCCAATGGAAAATCTGTTTTAATACCCGAGCACCAGTTGCAACAATAAGAATCTTGTAACTTATGGTCTCCCCAGTTGTTGTTAATAGTGTCTTCCGCTTCACATCAGCAGACTTAACACCGGTTCCAAGTACTAATTCAATTCCTGAAAAAGGAAAGAATTAGATATTCAGGAAAGGAAACTTCTTTAAACAAAAATATAGCATAGCATGATGACTGTTCTTTTCAGTAACAACAATCATTTACTGAGGAAAATACTAAGATAATTAAGACAGAAAATAACAACTATCATTTACTGAGTCAAAGATTTAGATAATTATTTAAGAGAATACAAATTTATCCCATATATTCTCATTAACTAGGTTTATATTGTAGGTGCAACAGCCTGAACAAACTCTCACCAACAAAACAGGAAAATGAACTGATACCACATGAGCCACACATAATGTTCAGAAAAGTGAAATTTAGCTTCCAAGAATATAACAACTGTCTCACATAGGATCACTACAGGTGTCAACCACCCTAAAGGTTGCATGAGAAGATGATCAACCAAGGCAAAAAAAAAAAATTATAGCTTTCGTTTAATGCATCCTTAGCTAAGAAATACAGTTGTTCACCTTAAAATGTCAAAATTTCAAGTTAATAATTTCTTAATCAATGGAAATGATGATTCAGGTTGATTTCACTGAATCAAGATGGCATCAACTACCAGACTGGATCAATGTTAAACAAGACAAAACAAATGCCAGACAAGGAAAGCATTCAATACATACTATTTCAAAGGAGAAATAGGAAGTAGATTGCAAAATTACTACATGAGGGCAAAATAATCCATGTCGTGACATGAAATATATAATTACCATTTTCTTTATACCATTTTGGAGTTAGCCGTTCTTCGTTTGCACCAACACAAGTATGAAAGGATGGAAGCCGAGCAGGAGCTGTAAGTTAAAACACTATTTCAGCAGCCGATCATTGCAAAAAGCCAAAAAGTTAACAGACAAAGTAAAGGAAAATACAAGACAAAGAAGGGCAATGCAGAAATATGTAGCATCATCCATCTCAAAAATGAAGAATTCAAATTTCCTAAAGCATATATTGTCCTAACTTCAAATTCAATCAAGTTTACCTCCATAAATCCATTTTACATATTTTGGAAAATGCATTGATGGCACAAAACTAAAAGGTACAGTTATTGTTCCCTAAAAGTAAACAAAAACAGTCAAGAGACTCTGATGAAGCTTATATATTAGCCTCCTCATTACAGATAAAAAAATTTCATTTGTATTAAATCATATAAGTTTGCTGTGATATTTTTAACATAATTTTGTAGATTCAAAGGTTCAGCCATATATTGTCTTGATATTGCTCTTAAAGAAATTCACAAGGAGGTTTTTATCGTGAGACTATTTACCTTCCGGAAGCAAAAATCCTTTGCTTAGTGCAGGTCTCTCATAAGGAGCAACCTGAAATAATAGGCCTTTCAGAATATTTACATATTTAGAAATGAAGGCTCACATATACTCATTACTACTTCTAAGAAAAAATGCAAGCAAATATTAATCAACAATTTCCTTAGTGAATTCTGAATAAATATCAATCCAGAGGACCATTCACAAATAAACAAATAGCTATTAATACATCATTAAGAGAAATAATCCCAGCAGAAGAATATCACACTTGAGTAAACCACCAAACATTATTGGAAAGATTACAAAAAATGGATCCAAAAGAGCTGGATCCCCTGTGTACCCCGAAAAATTATGTAAGTTTGACAAAATTCTCCAACCTGAGTCATCCAAGGCAGCTGATAAGAAGTATGTATGATATCCCACCCATAAACATTTTGTCAAACTTCGATATTCTTTCAAGAACCATGAGGAATTTTCATTCTTTCCAGGTCTATTTTGTTAGCGCCAAATGTTTAAGGTACTGATGGTTTACTCCACCCACTTCAACGAAATTACTCATAGCCGGAGGAATTACATAATCAACATGTGAGAACCAAAACCAAAGAAATTAAAGACCACAACATTTAATGGTAAAGCAATAGCAGAATGCATTCCAAGTTTACGCAACACCAAAAATAAATAAATAAATAAATTAAATAAATAAAATATTCCATAACCGCAATAGATACAAACCTAACCAAATCCATCCAGTGTGAAAGGAAACTTATAAAAAGCAAAATCCATCGAAAACAATAATAATGATGATGATGACGATGATTATAATAACGAAACCATAAAAGAAGAGAAAGATTGTTAATCTCACGGGTTCGTCAGAAATAATGCAGAGTTCGCCATGAGAGACTCCTTTTTTGACGAATTCAAGAGCAGCATAGCCAGCAGCGACGCCTCCGCCAAGAATCACGTAAACGAAGGCTCTTCCCATGTTCGGTTCGGTTCCCCCACCGAGACTCTTGCTTCCTCTTCTTATTCTTCTTCACATATAATTATTTGAATAAATACAAATCTCTTTATCTGTATATCTATCTTGAATTCAAAGGTGCTGAATTTTTTTGGGAGCGCTTTCTTTCAAGACACTCCCAAGTCCCAACAAAACTTTTGGAAGATCTCTTTCTCTCTATTGTCTTAACACATTTGCGATATGGTGGGGGCCTCTGGATGAAGATGACAATGACGATGACAATGACAACGACGATGAGGGACAATGGGAACTGTATTTACTGTAATACCCTCATTGCCACTCTTCTGCTGCTTGGCGCAGCAGATGCCTTTGGATACGTAGAATCCTGGCCGTACATATCGTCTTTTGCGTGAATCAGGGGGGCATTTTTGGTTTAGGGAAGTTAGAGCAACTGACAAATTCTAATTGGAATCCCATTTCCATTGGGAAAAAATCAATATATTCTATTATTTATTTTGTTATGGACATATTCTATTATTTATTTATTATGTAATATTCATTAAATGAACCATATTTTGTAAAATAATTTATTACATTCTTTACTTTATAATTCTAAACAAAAATAATGCGAAATAGATAACAACCATAACTTCTCGGTCCATTATAACAAATAGTGAGAAATAATTATTGATAAGCATAGTAAATTTGTCATGGAAAAATAAGCTGAAAATCATTAGACAGATTATAAGATAGTTATAATTTTTCATTAAAAGTATGGTTATGGATGTAAGACTATATATAAATAGGTATAATTCTTTTTAGTATTTTTAAGACTCGTTTATCCTAAAAATTTTATGTAGATAATATTTTTAAAGTTAATTATGATGTTAGTTTGTTTACTTATTTAAAATTGACTGAATTTAGTTGTCTTATTAAAAATTTGGAGGAGGTTGGATTGTGAGTTGTTCATAGTTCTCTTTTCTAGTCTATATCCTCCAATATGAGTTTTTTGTAGTTTGCAAGGGCCATATTTTAACTTAGAATTTCGGATTGAAAGATATGGTGTTTAAAACGGATTATTTGAATATTTTTTATCTTTTGCATCATTTTTTTTAGTGGTGTAAATCTAAAGTTGTTGATTTAATTAACAATATTCAAAAGTTGTTATTAAGACCTTGGGCGACATTTGTTGATGAGAACAAGACATAAAGGATAGAGATACAAAATTTTGTGTTCTTGTATTCTGTTTGGTGATAAATTAGAACAAATTATGAAAATCTAATTTATTCTCATTTTTATTCATTTAAAATTTTGAGATGAAAAATATAATTATAAAAAATATAATTATGAAAAATTAACAAGAATAATGAAAGAAAAAAATAAAAAATAAGTTGTGTCCCTTGTTAGTGTCCTTGTGTCTTTCATGTCAGGATAGACACAAAATACACTAATTCAGTATCCCTGGATACATACATTGTCTTTGTCCATGTCTCTTCTGTCAAACACGATTTTGCGTCTCAGCGTCCTATCTCTATAAACAAACGCAGTCCTGGTGTGTGTAATTTGATTCGATATGTAGTGAAATAAATAAAGTTGTAGATTAAATGGTTAGATATGAAGTTAGAAGTAATCTTAATCATGTTATTTAGTTTGAGTCTTATGAAATTTTCTAATAAATTATTATGTCTAATCTAAAATAAAGTGTTTTATTTTGTATTTCTCTTTGTTATTTAGAAACACAAAAAATAATAAATTTATTATATTTATTCTACTAAATCTTGTTTTAACGGTCAATGCATTCAACTATCACAAATTAAAAAATTTATTCCAAAAAAAATTTTTTTGAGCAAAAGTATCTTCACCTGGTTAAGGTGATAATATCACATTATCCATACCATTATAAGTTGAAAGTTTATTAAAATTTTTTGTATAAGTATTTTTTTTTCATCTTTAACATTTATATTACTAATATAATGTCTCATTCATTTTAAAATAATTGTTGTTTTTACCTTTTTCTTCATATTTTAAAATGGAGGAATTACATGTTTGTATTATATTTTCAAGTATTTTCTTCTCCCAAATTATGTTAGGTTCTATATAATCTCAAAGTGAGATTGTTGTTCAACATTACTTTATTATTCTTTTTCATGTTGAGTGAACTTTTACTTATTTTTATAATAATTTGAATTTTAATGAGTTGTTATTCACTAAAAAATTATCTATTAAAAAGAGTCCATAATAAAATATCTGTCATTTATAGTTTAAGGAACAACATATAATGAATAAAAGAATTACTGATTTGTTTATGGAGGTTGGTGATAGAAGAAGAATTCGATTTTGAGAAAATATTTAGCTATTTTGTAATTCATTGAAAGATTACTCTTCTCAGTTTCAAATCAAAGAGAATCCGTCGTAGAAGATTGTGGATTTTAAAATGGGTTAAAATGGATTTTAAACTTCTAATGGAGACGAAAACTTTTTTAATGGGAGTTAAAACTTGTGAATCAATTACATAATAATTTAAGGTTAGTTAAGCTAGTAAATGACAAAGAGAATAGAGTTGTGTGGAAGTTTGATAGACAAAATGTATTTTCTACTAACTCATTTGTGCAGGTGTTGCAGGCAGAAATATTTCTAGAGGACGTAACAAGTTACCATCTTACTATGACTATTTAGAAAAGATTAGTACCACCAAAAGTGAAATTGTTTGGTTGGTTTATTTTGATAGACATGATGAATACAAAAAAAAAAGACTAAGTTGATTCATGATTGTTAATCAGAAAAATAATGCATGTAAATTACATAACAAGGATGTTGAATATATTCACCATTTTTTCTTGGCTATAAATTTATTTAACATGTGTAGTATGCATGGATATCGATCGATTTTTAAAACTCTTCTCAGTTTCAAACCGAAAAGAATTCGTCATAGAAAATTGTGGATTTTAAAATGGGTTAGAGTGGATTTGAAATTTCTAATGGAGCGAAACTTTTTCAATGGGAGTTAGAACTTGTGAATCAATTACATAATACTTTGAAGCTAGTTAAGCTAGTAAATGACAGAGAGGATAGAGCTGTGTGAAAGTTTGATAGACAAAGTGTATTTTTTACTAATTCATTTGTACATGTGTTGCAGACAGAAACACTTCAAGAGGACGTAACAAGTTACAATTTTACTAGGACTATTTAGAAAGGATTAGTACCACCAAGAATGGAATTATTTGGTTAGTTTATTTTGATAGGCAGGATGAATATAAAAAAAAGATTGAGTTGGTTCAGTGATTGTTAATCAAAAAAATAATGCATGTGTATTATGTAACAAGGATGTTGAATATATTCACCACTTATTTTTTTACTATAAATTTATTTAACATGTGTAGTATGCATGGATATCGGATTGTGGCAGGCAATAATCTTTTTCTAAAAAGTTGAAGGAACATTTTTAAAATTGGATAAAAATAACAAAAAAAAAGAAGAGCACAAAAAATAATTAATGTGTTTCTTTATCATCATATGGAACATTTAGATAAAAAAAATAAAAGAATATTCCAGAATGAAAGAAAATATATTAAAAAAATTATCAGTAAGTTTTTTCTTAGCTAAAAAGAGTGGATAAATGTAAATCTCTTTTATTGTTGATAATAAAATTGGATATGATAATAAAATACAACTTAGTGTTAGTATGTTATTTGATTATTTTGTTGTTGTTTTATGTGTTTATTTTAGTTTTTTTGTTGTACTTTATTATGTTAAACTTCTTTATTTCAATATATATATATATATATATATATATATATATATATATATATATATATATATATATATATATATATCACCTTCAAAAACAATACCTTAATATATAGTTAATTAAGTAGTATCATAATTCTAAAAATTTAATCAAGACCAGAAAAAATTGTGAACCGATCCTTAATTCGATTTAGGTAGATAAAGAAATTACTAAAATTTAAAAATTGAATTTAAACTAAAAAATTATTAAAAATAGGTGAGCCAATTGAACCGTACTTCAACAGATTTTTAACCATAAAATTAAAAAAAAAGTGCCGTATTTATTTTGTCAAATTTATTGTCGCCGACCACTATTTTAACTTCTTGTACGACTAGGTTGCTCTATCTCATTTAAGTTCTGTCTTTGCTCATTTTTTTTTGCTTTAAACAGCTTTCTAATATTCTAATCTATTACTTGCATTGCACCATTTAAATTTGTTTTTTCTAGCCATTTGTCAACAACTTCGGATGTATTTGAGGTTTATGCTGGCGAAGAAAAAAGTTTGTTTGAGTGTCTTAAACACTTTACTTTTATGTTTAACAATTTTATGTTAACGTAAAGTTAAAAATTGTAATTTTTACGTTTACATTGAAAAGATTAATTACCATTGAAAAATTAGGTAAAAATTTTATTTTATTTCTATCAATTCTACCATTTATTTTTTCTTCTATCAAAAGGATATAAAGTAATTATATAATTTTTATAGTAAGTCTTTGTGTTTTTTATTTCAAATTTTTTCTTTTTATCAAGATATTTTAAATTTGTTTCAAATACTGCTAAAATAAATATTTTAATTTTTTTATAATTTTTAATATTTTTTATATTTTAATTTTTATATTTTTTATTGTATTTTTTATTTATATGATAAATATTTTTATATTATTTTTTTTGTGTTCTGATATTATATTTTTAGAGTTTATACTATTTTTTAGTTTATATGAATTTTTTTATTATTTACTCTACTATTTTTTATATATATATATTTTTTATGAAATTTTTTTATTTTTATTTGATTTTGTTCATATAATTTTTTATTTATTTTTATTATATTTTTATTCATATGACAAATATTATTGATATAAATTCTTATTTTTATTAATTTTATAATATTTTTATTATTTTTTGTTTATATAAATTTTGTTATCTTTTATTGTACTATATTTATGTTATGTATAAAATTTTTTATTTTTTATTTGATTTTATTTATATGAATTTTATTTACTTCTTATTCTAAATTTATTGTAATTTTTTTCATACGATATTTTTATTTTTAATTAATAAGATATATTCAAATATCTAAAGTAAAATGATAGAATAGTATAAAAAATTATTTAAATTGATGTTTCTTTTAATAATTTTTTTATCTAAAAGTAATTTTGAGTAATATAATCCCACTAATATTTATTTTACTATAATTCATTTTAATATAAAGATTATCAAACATAAATTATATTAACACAAAGTTATTTTTCATTAAAATCAAGTTTCTAAAACCAATTATATACAAACTCTCATAATCCAAACACACACTTCATGAGCTTCATGAGCTTGCACCGGGAAGACAACCTAAATGCAAGAATTTAAAGTTCAAAACAAAATCCAAATGAAAACACTACAAAGAAATTATGCACAAACAAAGAAGTATATTTCTAATAAGTTTACTTATTACAAATGAGTTATATATGGTTAAGTTTATTGGTTTATTTCTCTTTCTATTGTATAAGTATATGTTTAGAAATCAATGTAATTTTTAAAAGTTATGTTTATTTTATCATTGTAAAAAAGAAGATTATTAGCTCTACAGTATCTTAGATTGAGTTTTGATGATTGATAAATTTAAGAATAATTTAACAATTTCATTTGATTGTTATTTACTGTGTAATGTACTAAATTTTTTTTTTCTTTTAAGTAAAATAAGCAAGTAATAAAAACAAACTAGGTAAGATATGAACACAAAAAAAATCAAAATTTAAATTAAAATAACCTCAAAAATTGAGTTTGAACAAACTTTTAATGGACTACTTCAAAAGTAGATTGTATCATGAATTCATGACAGCACACCTTAGAAGCAACATCCTTGTTCCATCTATGAAATAGTTTAAAGACGTGAAAAAGGTTTACCTTAAAAATGCCTCCAAACACTTATCTTTTATACTCATTTTATGGAACAAAGTAATAGTTAAAATAAAGGGATTTTCAATAGATAGTTAATGTTTTCTGGCTATATATATATATATATATATATATTTATATATATAAGATTTCAAATCTTAAAAGAACTAAGAAGTTACGTAAATAAATATCTAAAATTTTTAAATTAAGGTGCAGTGAGAATTGAAATCTGTGTTAAGAAAACTTGATTAAAGAACTAAACCGTAACTTTTGACAGCCTTACCCATAACAAATAAAAAATAATAGTTCTTATAAATTATCATTATTTATAAACTCCTTTTTAAGAATTAAGTTGATACTGGTTTTAGTATTTAACTATTTATGCATTCTCGGTGTAATCTTTCTTACCCTATCACAAATCAAGGGTTCTTAAATAGATAAAGCTGATTAACTTACACACTTACTGTTTAAAAAAAAAAGAAATTTTATTCTATTTTTCCTTAGAATGTTTATTGGGGGAATGATCGAGTGAGGAATTGGCAAATGGCAGTCGTCATAACGTGTATCCGTGGTTAAGGAATGAATGTATGGCATGGAGAGGAGAGAGTCCAAGATCAAGTGGCAAAAACTGTGATGGCCATCCATTGCACCTCTTCTGACTCGTGATTCTTTAACATGCGTACATTGATAACTGAGCCGAGGATGAGGCTTCATCTGCCCATCACCACAAAAATTATTGCTGTTGCACCTTATCCTCATCCAATTGGCTGCCACTTATTGAAGAGAGAACATTAATTTGTTATAGATAAGGCCCAAAAATCCGATCTGGCCCAATAAGCAAGTTGGGGAACGGGAAGTCAGCTCTAACCGAGAGAGTATGAGTTCTTTCCGACCAATTGAAGTGATCAACTTATTTGTTTGTTTAAATAAATATTAAAATTTAAATTTAAATAAAATTTTATATTTAAGTAAAATTCTTATTAAGTCTATTCAAGTTGATAGACGGTCTAAGTAAATAATTTTATAACAAAACATATTTTTTAAATTTTTAATAATTATTAAGTAATTTTTATTTAATTTTAATTATAAATTAATTTATTATATATTATTTAATTATAAAATTATTTTTTATTTTATACATAATTATTTTATTATTCATTTATCATGTTTATTAATAATCAAGAACAAAAATAATAACGAATTAGATCTTTCATTAATCGTAATAAATATTTTGATAATCCTAATCAATTACAATTTTATCCTTGATCCGTTATCTTCGTAAACGCGGGTGAAATTGTGTTTCTTGAAAATTCAATCGATTGGACATACAACACAATTTATTGAATTTCTGGGTTTTTCAAAATTCAATCGATTGGAATTGCTACACAATCGATTGAATTTTGCCAGGCATGTAGATTTTTTTTTAATTCAATCAATTGAAGTCATCAAAGCAATATGAATTTTCACAATTCAATCGATTGGTTGTATTACCCAATTAATTTAAGTCTTCAAAGCAATATGAATTTTCACAATTCAATCGATTATTTGTATTATCCAATCGATCGACTTGTGTGCATCATATATTATGCCCTTCTAAATTTTTCTGCTCGTGTTTATAAATTATTATTTTATTATTCATCTATCTTATCTTTTAAATTCTATCTTCAATTTTTAAGTTTTTATTTTGATTTATATATTCTAATCTTATTTTTTTCTTTAATATTAAGATCATAAATTGATGAATAATCTATCATCAATTACTTAATCCTACAACTGGAATTCTTTATCAATCTCCTTGATTATCAATTTTTTATTGTTTTTATTCATCCTTTATCCATCTACTTAATATCCAATTTTTTTCATTGTTTATCCATCTCTTTAATATCCAATATTTGTTGTTGACTATAAGATAATCACAATTGCAGCAATTGGCAGAGATCCAATCAAATTTTCCATTGTAGTATTCAGAAAATAATCCATTATTTTGATTAAAAAAATCGAGATTAATCAATAGAATCTCTAACATTGCAATTATTCGCTTCGATTCTTTATTCATAAAATTGATTGTGTAATAGAAAAAGATTTTTTTTATCTTTTAGTAATTTACATACATTGTGAAATACAGAAAGTAAATAAAATTTATTATTTTTTATTATTAGTTAGCTAACAATATTTAAAAGTGTGGACTTAAAATGTATTATTGGATTATTATACTAAAAGAATTTATATAGTTTATATTTTTTTTGTCATTGTGAGTCCCACTATAATGAACATTCAACGTTTTGATGGTATTTATATAGCTTATATTCCATGGTAAATCGAATTAGGTGAATTCGATTTATGGAAGTGGTCGAGCGTCCTAGCAAATCGAATCAATTAGTATTTTATCAAATCTCTAAATCGAAGCAACTAGCTACGAATTATATCACGGGTACTCACATTTGAAGACAAAATGTTCAATAAAAGATATTTTGGGACCAACTTAAAATATTATTTAAAATTATATTATTTTAAATATTAAACATTTAACTGCCAAGTCTAGCAATTCAAACACTTCCATTGGATACGTTTATTTGTTCTTCTTAAAAAAATTTAAAAAATATAATCAATCAATTAGGTAACACAACCAATTGATTGAATTGTGAAAATTCATATTGCTTTGATGACTTCAATCGATTGGGTACCAAGAATAATCGATTGAATTAGAAAAAACTCACATGCCTTGCAAAATTCTATCGATTGTGTAATAATTCCAATCGATTGAATTTTGGAAAATACAAAACTTCAATCAATTGTGTTGTATGTCTAATCGATTGAATTTTCAAGAAACACGATTTCACGAGCGTTTACAAATGTAACGAATCAAGGATAAAATTCTAATTGATTAGAATTGTCAAAATATTTATTACGATTAATAGAAGATTTAATTCGTTATTGTTTTTGTTCTTTATTATTAATAAATATGACAGATGGATGATAAAATAATAATTTATAAAATAAAAAAGAGATTTTATAATTAAATAATATATAAAGGATTAATTTGTAATTAAAATTAAATAAGGACTATTTAGCAGTTATTACAAAACTTAAAAAACATGTTTTGTTACAGAACCATTTAATGGTCCAAACGTTCTGGGACCATCGAATCATGTGCCATCCAAGTTGTTGTAACAACTTTTCAAATCACGCGCTCTTCTGCTTCTCCTTTTCCATTTCATTCTCCTTCTCCTTTTCTTTCTCTTTCTCCTCCTCCTCATATTTTTTTTTCTTCTTTTTCAAAATTCACGCAGGTTGTTCTTCTTTCCTCCTTCTTCTTCTTCCAAATTCGTGCAGGTTTTTCTTCTTCCCTCCTCCTCCTCCTCCTCCTCCTTCTTCCAAATTTGCACACACAGGTTTTTCTTCTTTTCTTCATCTTCTTCTCCTCCTCTTAGAGATTATCAATTTAATTCAATTCAATTCAGAACACATGCATCCATTCAAATCAAAACAATTCAATTCAATTCATAATGAAGCGAACATGTTATTAAGGTAAAACAATTGTATAGTACTAAATGAACTGAACATTGTCCATTATATAAAATCAAATTCAAAATAGCTTTTTGCATAATGAACCGAACACGTTATTAAGGTGAAACAATTGTATAGTACTAAATGAACAGAACATTATCCATTATATAAAATCAAATTCAAAATAGCTTTCTGCATAATGAACCTGATCTTGCCTGGAAAAAGGGGGGTCGGCTTCTACTCCTCGGGATC
Organism: Arachis hypogaea; assembly: GCF_003086295.3. Classification (NCBI taxonomy): domain Eukaryota; kingdom Viridiplantae; phylum Streptophyta; class Magnoliopsida; order Fabales; family Fabaceae; genus Arachis; species Arachis hypogaea. The sequence continues at coordinate 105,139,603 of NC_092041.1, read as the reverse complement.
AACCGAACTATGGATTGGAATGCCGAACACCGAGCTTCTTGCGATCAAAGCCGTGCGAGAGTATGGGTGACGAAAAAGGGGGGAGTGTACCTGCAAGGGCACTCCGATGCTTAAGTCAGTATTCGGAAATCAATGTTCGAAGCTTAATAATCACTTACCCTCTCGAGATGCCTTTTCCCTCCTATTTAAGGAGGATCCTTCTTGTTCGGTAATAAATTGTTGGTTTCCCGTTGTGCCGTTTTGAAATGTCGTTTACGGAAATGCGTACGTTACCGAGTTATAGCTCATCAATTCCGAATAATAACGGCTGTTGGCGAGTTATGATATTTGCCGATTAACGGTTAGGAAACCGAGGTATACGGCATGTGTTAATGATGACCATATCACAGCCCCCAAGCTTAAGCTGAGGAAAGTTTTTTAATAAAGCAGGTTGAGCTTTTGTGAGGAGTTATAACTCGGTTGAGTGGTTTCCTGGGTGGGCCCCCAGTTCAACGTACTTCATTAAAAGTAGTTTGCTTCTGCCACGTGGGACAACGTGTTTGTTTTTTCTTTAGGAGAGAGATTGAGTGGGTGCTTCATTAATGGTGTGGTAGTTTCCAATGCTTCATTTGCCTTTTCGTTTGATTGATGTAGTGGTGATAATGTGAAACGCCTTTTGATTAATGACGTTTTACTGATTGGAATTTGGGATTTTGACTCTCCTTCTCTGTGAAGAATGAGCAAGAGAGGTACGGCTAACTCTGTGTTTTTTGTTATTTTCTTCCTTCTTCTTGTTTGTGTTTGCTGTTGCATGTTTGTTTGGATTTGCTTGCGTTGATGGGGTTTGAGAAGGAGAAGAGAGATAAGGGGGATTGGTCTTACGATTGGGTTGGGGATGACGTTAGGTCTCGGGTATCGTTATTTTGTGATGAAGTCGCGGTGAGGGAGGTTGATGTGACTAGGTTGGTGAGGCCTGGTTCTGGACTTGGGGTTGAGTTGCTGCCATGTAGTGCAGATGATAGGGTTTATCATCGTGGTAGTGGGTTTGAATTTTTCTACATGTATAGCTGTGTTCTGGAGGAACTGAGGGTGAAGTTGCCCTTCACGGATTTCGAGTGCCAGATTCTTAAACAGCTGAACTGCGCTCCGTCACAGCTTCATCCGAACGGGTGGGCGTTTCTGCGTTCGTTTGAAATTCTAATGGAGTTTCTAGAGCAGGTTCCTTCTATTCATCTTTTCTTTTCACTATTTCAAGCAAAAGGGGTGTGGAAGGGGGTTGGATAAATTTCAACAGCACCCCTGGGTTTGGCATTTTCAAGTTGTACAAGTCTTCGTTCAAAGATTTCAAAGAGATGTATTTTAAGGTTAGGGGTTTAGAGAGGGATTTCCCATTTTTCATAGATGAAAATTTGGCCGAGAAGTTTCCTTTATATTGGTGTTCGGAACCTCAGAATATACTCGGACCCGAGGTTATATCTCCCAGAAACGCTTGTTTGATTGAGTATCTTGTCGAGAATATTGGTCGGGGGGATCTGATTTCAATGTATGAGCTTCTGAAGTGGGAGGAAGATAAGGACGCTGTTTTAAGTTACTTGGGTGAGTTATAGGGCTGTGGGTAATGTAATTGCTATTAGATTTCAGTTTTCTGATGATGTTTTGTTTTTGCAGGTGGTAAATATCCTGGGGTTTCAGCTGCGTCTTTGAGGATGCGCTTTAAGAATAAGAATTTGGAGAAGGAAGTTTCATCTTCGAATGTTGAGAAAGTTGTCGGGAATGTTGAGAAGGTTGCCGGGACTGGTGAGGTAACTCAGCCTCGGCAAGGTCGGAGGAAGGTTATTGCTAAACGAAAGAGGAAATCTGATGTTGTGGATTTGTCTGATGATTCTGAGGGAAAGTCGTTTGGGGTCCCGGTGGAGGAGATACAAGCTTTCATGGGTAATCAGAAGAGGCTTCACGAAATTTCTGAGCAAAGTGAGGGTTTTTCTGTTTGGGGCAGCGAATATCCGTATATGGCGGTGGTCGACGAGTATTGTCAGTCTTCAGCCGATGTTTCTCTTGCAAAGGAGGTTGGAGACATGGCGATTGGTCAGTATATGCAGGTAGGAGCTTTAACTTTTCTGACTTTGTTGATTTTATGAAACTCTTACTGGTTTTGTATTTGTTTCTGTAGGTTGTTGGTCTTCGTCTTGCTAGTCTTGGTCGTAGCCAGGAGCTGAAATGTAAGAAGGTGTCCTCTGATAAGGCCGAGGTTTCTGTCCTGAATGAGGAGTTGGTGAAGAGTAAAAGTGTTGCTGCTGAGCTTCAGGTACGCCTAACTGAGGCGGAAAAGTTATTGAAAGAAACAAAAGATAACTATGCTCGGGACGTGGAGGATTTGAAGAAGAAGGAGATTGAGTTGGCGAGCGTGCAAACTCGTGTTATTGAGGTAACTGCTGAGTTGAAGGATTTGCAGAAGAAAAAATCTGACGAAATTTTGGATTCCTTTGTTGAGGGATTTGAGCGGGCGGTTTTACAAGCCAAATTCTTGGCACCGGAGGCGGACTTGTCGGGCATGGATCCGGGGAAGGTTGTTCTTGATGGAAAAATGGTTGAAGATGATGGGGATGGTGAAGATCAAGCAGAAAATGTTTAGCTTGTTTATTTTTTCTTTTTGCTTTTGGTATGTTGTTTGATATTTTGAACTTTTTGTCTAACTATTTGAAAGAGTAATGTAATTTAGCTTTTGGGATTTTCTGAAGCGTTATTGTGAAATGATGCTTTTTCTCTTGTTGGAAAGCATTTGCATGAGTCGATTGAGATTGTTATTCTCGTTTGAATGTACTGCCGAGTAGGGGCAGGTTGTGCATAGTTTGAGCATTGTTTATTGAATTGACAATGATTTGAGATAGAAATCGCATACTTTTATGGGTGATGCGGATAGTAAAATTGTAATTGTTTGAATACAAACTTTCAGGTAGGCTGGCCTCGTTAAAACCTCTCCAAGCAAAACCCTTTGGGAAAAAACTTGGTAGTAGGAAAAAGAGTACCAACCTGTCCCTGATTTAACTGTAAAATTTCTTTAAGGATGAAGCATTCCAACTATTCGGTAATACATGTCCATCAATTAATTCAAGTATGTATGCTCCGTTGCCGAGTATTTCTGATATTCGGTATGGGCCGTCCCAGTTGGCGGCGAGCTTCCCGTGTGAAGGTTGTTTCCGAGCATTTTCGGTTTTGCGGAGGACTAGGTCCCCTTTGACAAATGCTCTTCTTTTGACCGACTTGTTGTAGTGTCGTGCGATTGCTTGCTGTGTTGCTCGTTGTCTTAAGGCGGAGATGTCTCTGATTTCTTCGATGATGTCAAGTTCGACTCTGCGAGCTTCGTCGTGGTTGTCTGTGTGAGTTCTAATGGATTCTTGGGAGATCTCCAGAGGAATCATTGCTTCTGATCCGTATACCAGTCTAAAAGGGGTTTCTTTTGTAGATGTTTGAGGAGTGGTGTTGTATCCCCAAAGGACTTCAGGTATTAGCTCGGCCCAAAGTCCCTTTGCGTCATCAAGCTTTTTCTTTAGGGCATGAAGGATGACTTTGTTTGCAGCCTCAGCTAAGCCATTTGTTTGAGGATGTTCAACGGATGCGAAATGTTGCTTTATTTTGAGGTCCTGCAAAAAAGCTTGGAATTTCTGATCGGAAAACTGGCGACCGTTGTCAGTTGTGATGTGTTGAGGTATGCCGAAACGACAAATAATATTTTTCCAGACGAATGAAATCATTTGTTTTGATGTTATTTTTGCTAAAGGTTGGGCTTCCACCCATTTGGAGAAATAATCAATTCCTACAATTAGAAATCTTACCTGGCCCGGCGCCGTTGGGAATGGCCCGAGTATATCTAAACTCCATTGATTGAATGGCCAGCTGATGTCGGATTGATGTAATTCTTCGGCTGGTATGTGTATTAAGGGTGCATGCCGTTGGCAATTGCTACATGACCTGATCTTTTCTTGGCTATCCTGTTTCAAAGTCGGCCAGAAGAATCCGGCTCTCAGGATTTTGGATGTTAAACTCCGAGCTCCCGTATGGGTGCCGCAGATTCCTTCGTGTGCTTCTGCTAAAGCTATGTCAGCTTCGGTGTTGTTGAGACATTTGAGCAGAGGCCGAGTGTAACCTCGTCGGTACAATGTCCCGTTGAGTAATGTGAAGAAAGATGCTTGTCGTCGGAATCTTTTATTGCTCTTAATTCCCTCTGGTATTGTACCTGTTTGTAAATATTGTATGAAGTCGTTCCTCCAGTCTGCTATCTGTGATACACTCAACACATTTGTCAGAGTCACAGTGGGTGATGTTATTGTGAATTGTTGCAGTGTGGATAGCTCGGACTGTGTGCTTCCAAGTTTAGATAAGATATCTGCTCTTTGGTTTTGTTCACGTGGTATGTGTTCTAATTCAAACTTAGAGAATTTTTTTGTTAACTTTTTAACTAACGATAAGTATTTAGAGAGTAGAGGGTCTTTAACTTGAAAAAGGTCGTTTACCTGCTGGACGACGAGCATTGAGTCACAGTATACCTTTATTGCTGAGATTTGTAGATCTAAATAGAGTCGGATTCCGGCGAGCAATGCCTCATACTCTGATTGGTTGTTGCTTGCTTTGAAACCAAAGTGTATTGAGTGTTCTAATATAAGCCCATCGTCGGCTTCCAGGCGAATTCCTGCACCGCATCCTCCGTTGTTTGAAGAACCGTCGACATATAAGATCCACTGTTTTGCATGGTCGTCTTCGGACGGGATTGTAAGCTCGGCGATAAAATCCGCCAGGAATTGTGACTTGATCGGTCCTCGGGATTGATATCTGATGTCGAATTCGGATAGTTCGACTGCCCATTTTATTAGTCTGCCTGCAAGTTCTGGCTTGTGTAACACCTGTCTTAATGGGTGATTGGTTCTGACGTGGACAACGTGACTTTGGAAATAAGGTCGGAGGCGCCGTGCCGAGAATACTAGTGCTAGGGCGAGCTTTTCAATCCTTGGGTAGTTGAGCTCGGCATGTTGTAGTGTCTTACTGACGAAGTACACCGGGTGTTGAACATTGTTTCTTTCTGTCACAAGGGCTGAGCTTACCGCCCAATCAGTAACTGATAGATATAAAAATAAATCTTCCCCTTGTAGGGGTTTTTGTAAAACTGGCGGTTGTGAGAGTGTTGTTTTTAATTTTGAAAATGCTCTCTCACAATCGTCGTTCCACTCAAATTTGTTTTTCTTTTTGATTGTTTGGAAAAAAGGAATCGAAATTGAGGCAAGGCAAGGAACAAATCTGGAAAGTGCTGCGAGTCGTCCTGTTAGGCGCTGAACTTCTTTTATCGTTTTGGGGTTGGCCATTTCTAGCACTGCTCGGCATTTGTCTGGATTCGCCTCTATTCCTCTGCGGGTTAATAAAAAACCCAGAAACTTACCCCCTTGGACGGCGAATGCACATTTCTCGGGGTTGAGCCGCATGTTGTATTTGCAGATCTGGCCGAAAATTTCTTTTAGGTCATTGATGTGGTTGTCTCCGACCTTTGTTTTGGCTACCATATCATCGACATAGACTTCGATGTTCCTGCCGATTTGTTTAGCAAACATCCTATCCATGAGGCGTTGATAAGTTGCACCTGCGTTCTTTAATCCAAATGGCATAACTTTATAACAGTAGTTACCCAAATCAGTGATAAAAGCTGTTTTATTTTGATCAGAAGAGTGCATCATTATCTGATTATATCCGGAATAAGCATCCATAAAACTTAAAGTGGCGTAGCCTGATGCATTGTCCACTAAAGAGTCTATGGATGGCAAAGGATAAGAATCCTTTGGGCATGCTTTGTTTAGATCAGTAAAGTCGACGCACATGCGCCACTTACCGTTTTGTTTCCTTACCATTACCACATTTGCTAACCAAGTGGTGAATCGGATCTCTTTGATAAATTCGGCGTTAATGAGTTTTTGTTTTTCTTCTAATGATGCTTTCTTTTTTTCCTCGCCGAGTTGACGTTTCTTCTGTTGCACTGGTCGGATGGACGGATTCGTCGCCAACCTATGACTGATGATGTACGGATCTATTCCGGGCATGTCTGATGGTGTCCATGCAAAAAGATCGGCGTGCTCTTGTAGGGAAGTTGTTATGGCCTGCAACTCGGACGCATCTAGTGAGTTACCAACATACGTAAATTTATTAGGGTCGTTGTTGAAGTACAGTTTTTGTAAGTCGTCAGAGGGTTTTGGGCGGTCGAGGAAATCTGCTCTTGGATCTAGTTCGGCTAGTGTGTGTTCTGTTGAGTTGAGGCCGACGTTGTTGACTTGTTGGGCTGGGCGACTTTGCCATTTCATGCTGATGTTGTAGCATTGTCGTGCTTCTTTATGGTCGCCGTGGATTGTGACAATCTGGTGATCCTGCAATGGGAACTTCACACAGAGGTGAACTGTGGAGACTATAGCGCCGAACTTATTTAAAAAAGGACGGCCGAGAATAATGTTATATGGACTGAAACAATCAACAACTAAATATTGAATATCATTAGATTTGGAAAGAGGTTGCTCACCCAGTGTGGTTTGTAACCACACTGACCCGAGTATCGGAACTCGTTCTCCTGAGAATCCGACTAAATCTCCTCCTGTTGACTGCAGCATGTTGTCGCTGAGCTTCATCTTTTGGAAGGTGGAGTAAAATAAAACATCGGCACTGCTTCCTGGGTCTAAGAGAACTTTCTTTACTAGCAGATCTCCTAACTGCAGGCTGATTACTACAGGGTCGTCCAAGTTTTGTACATTAGAGTTAAAGTCGGCATGTGTAAAAGTGACTTCTGGTTGTGCATTAGTGATGGTTACGTCTCGTTCTGGTCTGTCTACCGAGCATATTGCCCTGAATGATCTTTTTCTTGCCGAACTGGAGTAGCCTCCACTTGCGTATCCCCCTGAAATACAATTGATTATACCTCGCGGTCTTTCGTATTGGCCTGAAGGCGCTTTTTCTTTTCCGCGGTGTTGTTCAGGGACGTCATTTGCTGTTGAACTCGAGCCGCGCTTCTGGATGTGACTACCAATGTATTTGTCGAGATGTCCCTGTCGGGCTAGTTTCTCCAAAAGGTCCTTGGCGACCACGCAATCATCGGTATTGTGGCCGTGCTTCTGGTGAAAAGTGCAGTACTTCGATTTGTCGATATTCCTTGTATCTTGGTATGTGCCTGCCTTTCTCGGTGGTTTGATTAGTTTGGAATTTAAGATTTCCTTGATTATGTCTTCCCTCTTGGTGTTAAACTGCGTATAAGAATCAAATCGAGGTGTTAGTTTAAAACTTTTCTTACTGGACGAGCTCTTTTCTTCTTCGCGGAAGTGTGGCTTGTCAGACTTCCGAGCTTGTCTGAGCTCCTCAATGTCAATTTGTCCTTTGGCCTTTTCTCTAAACTCCGCTAAAGTCTTTGGTTTTGCTACCGCGATCGTCTCCTGGAACTTCCCGGGTCGGAGGCCGCTTTTAATTGCGTGCAGATGGACCTCGGGATGGAGATCTGGGATACTGATTGCGACTTTGGTGAAGCGAGTCATATAGTCTTTTAAGCTTTCGTTTGGTCCTTGCTTGATAGTGTTCAGGTAGTCGGAGTCGTGCAGGTATATGGCGGATCCAGCAAAATGCTCTTCGAATTGCTTCGCCAACTGATGAAAACGCGAAATGGAACCTGCAGGCAAAGCACAAAACCAATCAAGTGCAGGGCCGTCTAAATAATTCGGAAAACATCGACATAAAACTGTATCTGATGCACCATTTACGATCATTATTGATCGGAATTTCTTTATAAACTTTTTTGGGTCTCCGAGTCCGTCATAAGGCGTGAGGGTCAGCGGCAGAGTGAATCTCTTCGGTAGTTCGAAGTTCATTACTTCTTCTGTAAAGGGGCCCACAGCGTCCTCGGACTCTTCTTTCTCGTCATGTGGCTGTTGTTCTTCGTTCCGAGCGGTTTCCAACACATGGGACGGTTGGGACTGATGCTCCCCGTCCTCTTCTTGATGAGCGTTGCCATGTTCAATCCGAACATGATTCAGTTCGGCGATCTGTGCAGCCATTATCTGGTTCTCGTCAGCCATTCGTTGATTGGCTTGTTGCAGCTCGGCTACCATCCGCATGAGTTCGGACAGTGAAGGAGGCGGTACGTCTGCCATAGGTGTAGGTAGAAGCGAAAGGGCCAAAATAAAAATGTAATATCTTCGGCCCCACGGTGGGCGCCAATTGATCTTGCCTGGAAAAAGGGGGGTCGGCTTCTACTCCTCGGGATCAACCGAACTATGGATTGGAATGCCGAACACCGAGCTTCTTGCGATCAAAGCCGTGCGAGAGTATGGGTGACGAAAAAGGGGGGAGTGTACCTGCAAGGGCACTCCGATGCTTAAGTCAGTATTCGGAAATCAATGTTCGAAGCTTAATAATCACTTACCCTCTCGAGATGCCTTTTCCCTCCTATTTAAGGAGGATCCTTCTTGTTCGGTAATAAATTGTTGGTTTCCCGTTGTGCCGTTTTGAAATGTCGTTTACGGAAATGCGTACGTTACCGAGTTATAGCTCATCAATTCCGAATAATAACGGCTGTTGGCGAGTTATGATATTTGCCGATTAACGGTTAGGAAACCGAGGTATACGGCATGTGTTAATGATGACCATATCAGAACCGAATACGTCATTAAGGTGAAATAATTGTATAGTACTAAATGAACGGAACATTATCATTCATTATATAAAATCAAATTCAAAGCAGCCTTCTACATAATTAATCGAACACGTTATTAAGGTGAAATAATTGTATAGTACTAAATGAACGGATATATAAAATCAAATTCAAAATAACTTTCTGTATAATGAACTGAATACGTCATTAATGTGAAATAATTGTATAGTACTAAATGAACAGAACATTATCTATTATATAAAATCAAATTCAAAACACTTGTGTCTACAATTTTGAGATTATCAATTCAATTCAATTCATAACACCTGCGTCTATTCAATTCAATTCAAATTAGCAATTGCATTTCATTCAGTTCGATTGAAAAAATAATCCATTAGCAAAATATTGGAGGAGGAGAAGTAGAAGAAGAACGCGAAAAAAGAGGAGGAGGAGGAGGAGGAGGAGGTATGCGTGAATTTGAAAGAAGAAGAAGAAGAAGAGGACGTATGTGTGTAGAAGAAGAAGAAGAAGACGAAGAAGAAGGAGAAGGAAGAAGCGCGGGAGAGGAGAAGAAGAAAAAACACGTGTAACAACGCTCTTTAAATGAGTAGTTTTTGTTGATGTTGGACCTATTTAGATAAACTTAGATGAAAAAGTATTTGGATGTGTAGTAATACCCTTTAAATTTTATACTGTATATGCAATAATTTATTGTCCAAAAATATACTTTTAAATAGAATTTAAATTTATGACAAATTAGTCTTTAACCCTATCAAATGAGGAATACCATAGATAACAAAAGAAAAATTACTATCGGATACTCAAGCAGTCAAAAAGTGTGTGTAAGTTAACTAGTATAAAAATTAAGTTTTTTATTGTTAATTATTAATTGATAACTTTAGACTTGATAAAAAGAAGTTTAATTATTTTTTTTAAAGGTAAACTTGTAATTTATTGCATAAGAAGTGGCAAATACAATATCAACAAAATTTAGCATTTGGTGTTTCCAAATCAGAATGAGATGATAAACTTAAAGGGAGTGAAGAAAAAGCTAAAGAAATTGAAAAAGAAGTTTAAAAGCTCGGTTGTCTTTGCATGCAGTGAGCTCTGTACTAGTTCACCTTCATCTTTGCTTGGGACAGAACTTTCCGAGGTTCTCGTAAGTTCTGTTCAAAAGTGAAGGAGTTCCGCGCCAGCCATAGTTCCCAAAGGAGGTAAGTAATCTCACTCTTTTTCTTTTTGAAGTCCGCTTGAGATTTGAGTTTCTCCACCATTTGATTCCACTATTGCCATGCTTAAAGGTTTGTGTCTCTTAAGATGTCACTGGCGAATTGGGACTTGTTCCAAACCACCATGGAGTCTGAATAGAAAACCACCGCGTGGAATGCTGTTTCTGACTTTGTCAAGCATCTTAGGCAAAGGGATCAATGTTGGAGATTTTGTTATGCATCTTCTCCAGCACTGCTATAACCTCATCGACTAATCTCCATATGAAGTTTCGGATTTTTGGCTGACACTATATATTCTATATTTGTTGCCATAAGTCTTTCATCTGAAATCGGGGGTTTAACCTCTGCCTCTCTATTGGCGGATGATAGAACTGGTATGCAATTAAGTACCCTGAATTCATTGAGAATTGCCCTATTTTGTCGTTCACCCAAATAATTAATTCCCCTCCTTGTTCAATTGAGATTTTGCAAATTTGTGCTGCAATTTATGCATTAAAATTTTTCTGTAATAATTCCATGTTTCATTTGCTAGTATCTGTTATCAGCTACCAGACCCAATGCATCTCAAGATTTTGTTCTGCTGCTATTGGAAATCTAAAAGGGGGTTGGTCTCCCAACCATGGGTCCTCTCTTATTCTGGTGGAGTCATGGATAGTGACACTGAATCTAACGCCTTTTCCTATGACTTTTCTGCCCTCCAAGAGACTCTGCCAAGCCTAAAAAGGTCTAAATCTAGGCTTTGTTTCCAAGAACGAGGTATATCAAAAATATTTATTTTTGTAGATTTTATATACCAATGAATGTGTTTTGTTAGAAGTCTCCATACCTGTTTATCTAGCATCGAAGGTTGAAAGCTTTGATATGTTTAGAACCCAAACCTCTTGAATTTTCATCTCTGCTGACTGAGTCCCAACTTATCCAATATATTTTTCTCTCATTCTATTTTTGTCTCCACCAAAACTACATCATCATTTTATGAATTTCATCTAAAAGAGTATTTGGAAGCTTAAAACAGCTAAGCGAGTAAATCGGTATTTTTGTGCCAATCGCCTTTATCAAAACCTCTCTTCTGCTTGCCAAAAGCATTGTTCTTTTCTAGTGCTGCAACTTCTTTCCAACCTTATCTTTAACAAATGAAAAGATTTCTCTTTTGGTTCTATTAATAACTAATGGAAGACCCAAATAACGGTCTTGAGCACCAATATTAGGAACCCCAATCAAAGTAGCTAGTTCTGTTTAGGTTGTTTGAGGCATATTCTTGTTGAAAAAATGGCTGATTTGTTTAAATTAACAAGCTGATTGCTCAACTTGCTATACTACTGTAGGATACCTAGGATCTTGTCACATGATTGCCTTTTAGCTCTTCCAAAAAATATAGAATCGTCTGCGAATAATAGGTGGTTAATGGAGGGGCATTTATTATTAAACCGGAGTCTCTGTAGTAGGTTATTCTGTTCTCCTTTGTAGAGCAGAAAGAACAGTCCCTCTGCACAAATAAAAAAAGATAGGGAGAGAGGAGATCCTCTTGACGGAGCCCTCTGCTTGGCCTAAAGAAGCCAGTAGGAATTCCTTCCACAACAATAGATTAAGAGATTGTAGACACACACTCTTTGATCTATCCAATCTACTTATCAGAGAAGCCCAATTTCTCCATCATAAACCAAAGAAAACTCCATTCAACTCTATCATAGGCCTTGCTCATGTCAATTTTAAGTTCCATATCATGATTATCATACTCCTTATTCCTCAAAAAACACATAACATTCATGAGCCACTAAGATATTTTCACTAATGAGTCTTCCTCAGATAAAAGCACTTTGGTTGTCATTAATAATTTTATTCATAAGAGGTTGCAGTCTATGAACAAGTACCTTAGAGATGATTTGGTAAAACATAGTGCTAAGACAGCCAAATTTGATTCATTGCAGTTGCATTTTGTATTTTTGGAATGAGACAAATTTGAGTGAGATTGAAACCCCTAAGCATGCGCCCTCCTCAAAAAAAGCTTCTAACAGCTTTGCATACATCCTGCTTGATAGTATTTCAATAAAATTGGAAGAATTTGGATATAAAGCCATCATTACCTGGGACTGCTTCTGGAATAATAGAATAGACTGCCCTTTTAATTTCTTCTTTGGTAGTTGCCTTGTTAGTCATCTATTTATTTCTTCATAAATCTTTCTTCTAAGTTGATATTTTTTAAAGTAAGATTTTGAACATTAGTATTGGTTTAACATCAAATTAGGTTATTTTATGTTGTGATTATAGTCCTAATTATAAAAATTCACTATAATAATGATGTCTTTGATCTATGTTTATTGATTACAAAGTATAAGGGCAGATGGATTGAATTTATGAGGGACATATAAGAATTCGTTTCAACCTTATTTTCCATGTAATAAAAGGAAAAGGATGGTGAATTTTGGACAGAAAAAAGTATAAATAACCCATTAGAGGTGTAACCAACTGCAATCAACTAATGAAAAATTTGGTTTTAATTTTTTTTATTTAATTTTAGTTATTTTTTTAGATTTTGAATATTTCTTTTGGATTGGTTTTAGATGTTTCTCATAAAATTTGAAATCATATTATCTCTAAAAGAAAAGGTACTAATTGGCTGCAGTTAACTGTAGGGGTGTTCAAATTTAAACTAATCCAAATTAAACCGTTCATCCAATCCAATCTAAACCAAAAACCGATTAAAACCACACTCATTCAGATTTGATTGGATTCTATTTTTTTTTACAAACCACTGAATCAGATCAAATTTCGGATCTACTTTTCATAACCGATGTAATTCAATTCAAACTGCACAATGTGCTATAATATTATTATTTTATTATTATATTTACAATTATACTTATAACATGTTTAATTTATTATACATTTTTATATTATTCATGTATTATTATTTAATAAATATTTTATGTTCAAAATATTATTTATTTATTTATTTTAACTAACCTATAATTTTATTTCTATTGTTATGTTATCGTTGGCTTTTTAAGATATTGTTGATACTTATTATGTCATTGTTGATTATTTAAAATTTGATGTTGAGACTTGTTATATGTATTTAATTTTTTTTAATTTACAACTGTAAATCCAATCCAATCCAAACCACTTTGGATCGGATCGGAGCTCTCCACGGAGCTCCTCGGTTGCCTCTTCTTTCGGCCATACCCACGTTCGAAACTGGCACCTCTTCATGCTCCTTCATGATTCGCATCTCCTCTTCGCGGTCCCAAGGAAACACCGTTGCTGTGAGTGGTGGTGGCTTGGCCACAATCAGAGAAATGCGATGGAAGCCTTTGCCACGAGTTCAAGGATCTCCGGTGCCAGTCGCTTTTGCCACTACGTGAGAGTTCGTTTCTAAATCTAGAGATCCATGCTCTTCTTGCTTCTCCTTCATGGAGGCACCGACCTTGGTGCCACTACTGCTCTTGATGGGCCTCAACGAGATTGATGTTGTGAAGATTGGGAGTGCATCCTTCTGAGCTCGGTCGTTGGCCCCTTGCTTGATTGAGAACGGATCTGTCTCCATGCCATGGTATATGCCTCCATCTGCTATGTTATGATATTCTATTTCTTCTTGATATGAATCCAGAATCTCTATCAATAGTGTTGCTAGAGTTGACACTTGCAGTGTTAGATCTTGATCTGTTGTGGTTGTTGAATATGTTGCTGAAATTTTTGTTGGATCTAAGTCTGCGTGTACTTCTTCCTCCTTTTTTTTTGAATTGTGATTGTTGAATTTGAATGCTTCGATTGTATATCTACATTTTTTGCTTTTGGATTTGTTGAATTTGGTGCTTACCTAGTCTAGATCTAATAGATTTTAGCTCATGATGGTTGGAGGTAAATAAAAATCTTTGAACGCGATTGAATGCAGAGGTGAAGACCCAATTCTTCACAATTTCTTCTTTGGTCTCTGTGGAAGGAGAGAAATAGCTAGATTTTTTAGCACTCTAGCATTTAAGAGAGTTACATCAAGAATTGATACGGATGTCTTGCCGTTTTCCATCATGAGTTTTTTTATCTAATGTTGCTTTTCTGTTTTTGTTATCTCTATTTGTTTCATCTATTGATAAATCTCTTGGGAGTCCCTCAATTTTTTTTTCAATCCATCTAATGTAACATATGTTTCTAGGATTTTTTTAAAATAAATATTTTAATTAGAAATATACACTAATTTGAGGGTATTTACGGATTTCTATCAAGTGCTTTATCTAATTTACAGTGTAAACGAAATAATTTTTGGCTATATCTCGTTTACAGTGTAAACGAGATAAGGCACGAACACATGGCAACGTATCACGCTTACAAACGTAATATGACACGAGCCTTATCTCGTTTATCTTGTTTATTTCGTTTATAGTGTAAACGAGATATGACCAAACTTATCTCGTTTACAGTGTAAACGAGAGAAGTCCAGAAAGCGACTATAAATGGAAGTTGTTCACAGCGTTTCTGACCCCATATTTCTCCCACATTTCTCTCATTTCTCTCTTTCTTGTACCATTTTCTTAATATTTATTAGTTCTCAAAACGTTATGGCACGCAGGAATGCATGCACGGGACCCTGACATCAACCGCCTCAACGCTAGTTAGCACATTGCGGGAGCTATCGACTTTGAGGTTAGTGCTATCTTTATTGTTTAAATTAATAAGTGTATGCGATTTTATTTCGAGAACTTTTATAGAGTTAGTGTTTTAACACATGAGTAGAATGGATGATATTGAGGTAACACAATTTAGGTTAGTTGGTAAGTTAGTAACATTAGTTAAGTGTATAATTTACTCATAGTGAAAATTAGATAAGTAATTACTTTGATTTGATTAGTTAATTAGATGTTTTCACATACTGTGTCAGGGAGACAACTCTGCGACACTTGGAGAAACTGCGACACTTTGTTGTGCAACTCCTCTCAATCACTATATATATGCGCAATTGCCTTTTGTTTTTCATCCAAACTTTCTTGTATGACGGCTTGAAGTGATAGCTCTGTCTCACTGTACTCTGTAGAACAGGAATGGTCATTGATGGATTGGACTGTATGAGTGGCAGGATGATTTTGCATATGAGATTGCTGTCCAGCTGTCGGTGATCCTGTGACATGGTGGGGCCAGACACGTGTGTGGTCCACCGAATTTACACACCATCCTAACCATTTTAAATATAATCATATTAAAATCTAAACAAAATAAGAACGATGAAGAAGACAATGAATTAAAATATAATAACACTCACCAATATATGAAATTTTGTCGGAGGGCGACACAGAGACTCCAAGGACAACCATCTGTAAATTACCAGCAATGTATGTGATACTTTAATCGATCCGATTCCACTACTCGATACTCGACACTTCTCTGGATGCTGTAATTCTTCACGCCTTGTAGCACAACCTCTTTGCTTCTAAATCTATGACCAACTTGAAACTCCACACCACCGTCAGTGTTGTAATTGTCGACCCCCATATTCAAAAACGGAGTTTCCTTGTGCATTGCATCCAAATCTAATGTATGGTAGTGGCTGGGTACAGATGATAACTCTGGAATTGGACGCGGAACAGGCAAAAGGTATTGAACTGATCCATCAACAGGAGTCTCAGGTATGAACTCATCATCGTCGTCATCGTTAGAGGAACCACTTTCGTGGCTATCGGCAATGTACTCTTCGTCGGATTCCTCATCCTCAACATCCGTGTCCTGCACTGGACTAGCACAGTGCAACGGTCGTGGTGCGAGCGGAGGGTCATCCAGTACAAAATTCGAGCTGCTAGCACCACCACCACCAACATCACGAAGTTGCGCAGAAAGCTCTATCACTTGTTCAACTATAATTCTGCCGTGCACGTCAAACAACGCGCACATGCTCGCTCATCGCCAACGAGCCAGAATAGATAAAACCGAAATACACCATTCCCCATCGGTGCTAGCATCCTATACCCAACTCTACCAACCTCTTTTCTCTCACCACCGCCGACGTGCGTTAATGTTATACTCTTTAACTCGGACAACAAATTTGCTCTTCGAGTTTGGAACAATGCAGGATTCTCATACTCAAATATAATCCTGCTGTCATTATTTCTCATCTGACAGTTAGGATACACCATCACACCAAAGAAACCACTCTTAGTAGATATTTATGCTAAATTTTTTGAAGAAAAACAGTAGAAAAAAAAAAGAATCGAGATATTTTTGAGGAATACCAGCAGTTTCCTAATCCTTTTATAAGGGGTTATTTTTGTCCTATTCTATCTTGTTTACTGTGTAAACGTTTTTTACTCCCACGTATCTCGTTTACATTATAAAAAAGATAAGTTTTGTCATATCTTGTTTACATGATTAAACAGCTATTTATCACATATCACGTTTGTAAATGTGATACATTGTCACGTGTTCGTATTTTATCTTATTTACAGATAATTAAACTTATCTCGTCTATAGTATAAATGAGATAAGACACTTTATAAAAATTGGTAAATATTCTCAAATTAACATATCTTTGTAATTAAAATATTTATTTTATTTATTTAAAAAAATCATGTGTTTCTACTTTATTCAATTAATAAAGTATTAATATCTTTTAAAAAAATACATTTCTGCTATATCTATTTATAATAAATTAATAATTAATAAAATTATTTTAATTGAGCTTTAGACACACTTTTTATTTATTATAGACTATTGACCAATATGTATTTCTGAGTTAATACTATTTTTTTTTCTTTTTTACGTTAAAAGTATTAGCCATTTTCATTTGCGTTCTCTATATATATTTGGTTCAGTGCTCCTCACTTAGCTTTTCATTATCTTAGTTTAACGTGTTTTTCCTATTCATAAATAATCTTTTTAAGGCCACGGATTTGTTACTCCCACTTTTATGTGAGAGTAAGATTAACCAACATAAAATTATTTATAAATTAGATCCCGTTTTTTTGGTTTTGAAAAAATCAATAATTAAAATTTGCCTCTCTATTTTTTACTTTTTACACATTTTCTTTTTCTTTCAATCAAAATTTATGAGAGATGAATCAATTACCTCTGCTAGGATTTATCATTCATTCTTTATCCTTCTCCAGATGAGACAATCCTTTTTAGCATTTCTCCTCCCCCGCTTCTCTTTTTATATATTGCCGCTTTGTTCTTCTTCCTCACTGCTAATTCCGGTCTCGGTCCTTCTCTCGCACCTCTGCCCTTGCGAACTAGTCTTTTTAAGGTGCAGTTTCCCACTTTCCTTACTTAACATATTGTCATAATTTACCTCTCCTCGTTACTCTTTTTCAATAGACAACCTCTACTCCACACTACATTTGTTATGCTTTTTCTTAATCTGCATTTTATTTGTGTATATTGATCATATTCTGATATTTGCAGAGCTTAAAAAGAACAAAAAAAGGTTAAATTAATTTAAGTTTTGAGTTTGAAATTCCTCAGGGAAGAGAGGAAATTCCTAATAAACAACTCAGTCTTACAAATGTCATTTTCATGAAGAGTATTGCACATTATGCAAAAGGATGCTCAGGAAGATCCTGCAATATTTTCCGATACCCTACATGCAAGGAGACTAGTTAATCAGGTTCTATGCCATCCTTTTGGTGTTACTTGGTGCATAAATGCAATCTCGTGTTTTTTGAAAGAATAAGTTACAATTTCATCTGGAATCTTAGGTTCTTAAGGCATTTGAAAATAAATTTTCTAATTAGCAATTATGGATCGTTTATTTATTGTTTTTTGTTCTCGTGTAGAAGCTGATTTTGATTTGATCTTGTATACTGTTAGGTGGATAGAAAATTGGTTAAGCAGACAATGATGACATCAGTTTATGGTGTCACGTACATTGGTGCGCGGGAGCAGATAAAGAGGAGGTTGAAAGAAAGAGAATCCGGTTTAGATGATGACGAACTCTTTGGCGCTTCTTGTTATGCTGCAAAGGTGAGAGGGTGAAAATAACTATGTATTATAGATATATATTATCCTTGTAGCATAACATGTATTGCTTGTTTAATCTCATTTCCTTCTCAGGTCACCTTAACTGCCTTGGAGGAGATGTTTCAAGGTGCACGGAATATTATGAAATGGCTTTGTGACTATGCAAAAGTATGTTACAATCTTCCTTCTACCTACATGTGTGATGCATATATTCTGATTCTTGTTTCGTCCTTTTGTTGTCGTCGTTGTATTAGTAACAGAATTGGTATGACAATGACCTTGAATAGGTAATTGCATCTGAAGATCAGCCAGTCCACTGGTGACTGGACCACTCCTCTTGGACTTCCTGTTGTGCAACCTTACCGGAAACTTGGAAGGCATATTGTAAGTATACTAGAATTTCCATGAAATATACTTCTCAGGATATGTTTGGATGGAGGATTATCATTTTATTCTTTCAATTTTTAAAAAAGAACTTCAAAATATTGTTTACTTTAAACCTCAATTCGTCATCCCTTCCAAAATCCTCCATGCCAAATATACCCTCAAATTTTGAGTTTATGGCTTTATATAGGTTAATGCTATTATTATGTGATGGGTTACAGGTCAAAACTTCACTTAAGATGTTGACATTGCAACGAGAAACAGATAAGGTAAGCTTAACATCATGTATAGATATTTGGATCATTTACTTCGGAGGCAATTAGATTTTATCTATTAACTATTTTATGCTTTGCCCAAGGCATCCCTATTGATTATAATTATAAGAAGTTATGATATGAAAATAACACCAAGATTCAAAACATAGGGAAGCTAAATAACATTGAAACTATTCAGAAATTTGTACTCCTTCAATGACTTAAATAACAGCTTAGGATTTAAATTTTTAACAATAATATGAAATTGTTTTGTTCTATAAATGTTCTAGGTCATGGCAAAGAGGCAGAGGACAGCATTTCTCCCAAATTTTGTTCACTCACTTGATGGTACTCATATGATGATGGCTGCGGTGGCCTACAAAAAAGAAGGCTTGAATTTTGCAGGTTTTTGCTAGTTAGGTTCTTCTCATTCAGATTTGATTTATAATGATTAAAATGCTTACAAGGAGTGATTTCTGTTCATACATCTAGGGGTTTATGACTCATATTGGACGCATGCGTGTGATGTGGATAGAATGAACAGAATACTCAGAGAGAAGTTTGTTGAACCCTATGAGACCCCAGTACTGGAAAATGTATGGTTTAGATGTTAACGTCATTTACATGATATGCTATTATTTTTAATCTCTGGTATTCTTGGGAATATTTGAGGGGAAATTGATTTTATTATCTTTAGTTTCGTTGGTATTTTCATACTTATTTGTGTAATTAAATAGTGGATACTTCTTTTGGTATTGTGCTTTGTTTTCTGCAATCTGAAATCTGGTTTGAATTTCTAAAAAAAAAATGACGGGAAAAACCATTCTATGTTTTTAGTAGATGGGGAAACTTATGTGACTAGATGCAAAGGTTGATATTAATGGTTAATTTATTTTATTTTATATTTGTATAAATAGCCTCTTTGTAATTTCTAGGTTACTACTAGATCTGTTAACCTGTTCTTATTTGTGAGCAGTTAAAGGAGAGCTTCCAGGGATCTTTCTCAATATTAATGTTCCCCCCATTTTCTGTAGCCCTCTGTAGGGCATGGACTCTTTCTTTAGGGTTTATTGACTGCATTCTGAGTTATTTCGACATGTGCATAATAGCGACAATAGTTCTTCCGAATGCTCTTCCGAATGCGCTTGCGATACAGGCCGTTCCTCAGTGGCATTATATATCTTTAAAGGCATCCAGGGTCTTGAGGAGGACTCTTGTCTGGTATGATAATATAAATTCACTCGTCCCACTGGAATTTTTGAGGATATATACCTTAACACCAGATAGAAGCTTTCGTAGCTTTTGCAACCATGATGCTTTCAAGAAAAAAATAGCCAAGGGATAAAGCTTGGCATTGCTAGTTAGTGAGTGTAGTAGTTATTGATTTCAAGAATTTGGGAAGAGATCTGCGAATAAGTTCAGCTCACAAGTCTCCATGAAAACTATCCCAGGGATAGTTGCAAGACCATCTTTGATATCAAGAGAATAGTGAATGTGCACCTTAGATAAGGTTTTACATGTGTATTTTCTACAAGCTTTCTTTTGTAAATAACTAAATATAAAAGAAACATTCTTTTTTATTATTTTATAACATGTTTAAGATAATTTATTGTAGACATTATATGAACCAAAAATAGAAAAATAATATGAGCCCTTTTTAGCTCATGAAATTTCAGAGACCAGATGAAGTACTCATCTTTCCTTCCTTAAATAAACATCTTCATGCATATGGAAAAACAATGAAGATTTTTCATAAGCATCTATGTTTGCAAACCACCTTTAACATGTTGAAATATTGAAATATTGAAATGTCATTTTCCTATAACAATGGAGCCCTCCATTAATCCTCTTAACACCACACACCTACTTCAAATAAACATTTACAGTGACAGCAACAAAATTGTTTTCCAAATGACTCCATTCTGTACTTTAAAAAAAAAAGAAGAGAAAGTCACTTGTTAGTAGCATTCTGATATCCTATGGCTGTACCAATGGTAAAGTGCATCTCAACTTGCCATGTTTGCTAAATACACTACTGTTGTAACTTAAACACCAAGTAACCTCATCGTCATCCTTCCACTTCCAGTTGATAAAAGGATGCAGGTCAATGAGTTGTCCAACCAACTCTGCAGGTTCAATGAATCTTACCAGGTTCTTCCGAATTCTCCCTTGATATCCATTATTTCTTGAAATCGGCAACATTATGCATAAATCTGCTCAGTAGCCATATTTGTCATTCAAAGAAGTTCGTCTATCACCTGATTGTCCTGCACACACGATACAGGAAAATATGAACATTCTGAAAAAATGACAATCCAATCATATAGTAAGGACATTGAAACCAATTATGCTTACCTTGAGGGGGAACCCATGTGTCATCTGTCTGATCGTTCAAAAATGATGGTTTCTCAGGCCCAAGCACTCTTTTAGGCTTCATCTTCTCCTCATCTTGGTTTTCCACATCATCAGTTGCATACAATCCCCTTTTGTGCTTTATAATAAAGCCACAGCATCCTCAGTCATTTTTTCACCCACAGGAGCAGAAGTCGATTGCCGAGTGACATCATTACTATTTGCACCCGTCATCTCAACTTGTTTTCTTTTCCTTAAAATCAAACCAGGAGCAGCAGACTCAATATTAGATTCTCTAGTCTTTGCATCATCACCTGAACCCAAAATTTTGTTCCTGTCCTTGTAGTCAATGAACTGGTTGGACTCGTCCGTATCATGCAAAGGGGCTATTGGTTGTTGGTTATCATCTGTAACCCTGTCCTCTACAGCCCCAAGCCACTGCGGCTTTGGAACCGTGTATACAACATTCTCACCCTCCACTTTGTCACTTCCAGGTTCTGACTTGTCCAAATGTATAGTTGCATCTCCATGTTTCCCTTCTTGTATGGAGTTATCTGCCTTTGCACAAGTGTCACTGATTTTCTAGGTTTCCACAAGTGGTTTCTTCTTATTGACCTTAGTACAAGATTCATTGATTTTCTGGGTTTTTGCTTGTGGTTTCTTTTTTAAGTTAGAGGCAACTTCTTGAGATTAGTTTGATTTGTGTTCTTGTGTTTTCAACTCCCTTTTCTTGACAGCTTCGCCTATTGGGTCAACAATCTTCAATAAGTAGCAAATCCTATCCAACTCGGACTAAAGAGTTGACAATTCCTTCTCAAGCTGCACACTTTTGTCTTGAACTAACAGCAACAACGAAATCAGCAAGATAAGCTAACGTGTGCTAATGAAATGTCCAATTTAAGACTTGTAATTGCATATAAAGTTAGAGTTTGAAGGAACGAGACAACTCATTTTCTAGTATTACTTTCAAACACATCAAAACACACAATTGCATACAATGAATATGTGCAAATATAAGAAAGCAACCAGAAAAAGCAAACAAATATAACTCTTGCCAAGTTGGGATGAAAGTCCAGACATGTAAGCATCAAGGGAATCATCAACTTTATCTTGTTTGGCAGACTCCGATGACATCTTATTCTTTTCAATTATAAGCAACTCTTTCTTCTCATTCATCTCCTAGATAATGGCATCTTTTTTATCCAGAAGAGTATCAGCAGTCTCAATAGATTGGTTGTCACCAGCTTCTGGCGAGAAGATGTTTTCTTTGTGCGGTCAAAAAATTCATCATCATCATCGCTATACAATGCAAGTAATAACCATAGTGCTTTTAGTTTTAGTGCATCACTTTATACATATGGTATACATAAACCAAGATAGCACATGAAATATCAGATTTGTTCCGCAGTCTAAAAGAACATCTTCTCAAAAAGGAGATAAAAGCATGTAAATAGCATTAAGCAGTTCAGATTATGAGTATATCCTCTGTCAAAACCAAAAAATTCTAAAAATCACATCATGTCACAAATTAAGCACAAAAAGAAAATAATGATGAAAAAAATCAAAGGTACAAGTTCTGAAATGCAAACAAGAAACAAAGTGCTACTCAATACTTTATTACAATTAGAGAATATAGGAACTGCAACCTAGCTTCTTCATGCACTTCATCATAATAAACACAAGTTTATAAAAAGAAACACCATCTTACACCATCTTGAAGGTAAAATATTAACATCATTCTCGTTTTACTAACATCTAAATTTTCACAAATTTTACAAGCAACTTAGGTCTCTTGCTACAATTCACACCTCATTTTCAAGATTTTTTCAAACCAGTATTCCTAGAACATTTGTATTATATCAAATACTACCAAACATTATCAAAACTTCAGACACCAGTTAAAATGTTGCATGATAAATTTCATGTTCCGGATATAAGGGTGGATGCTTCACGGACCAAGTGAAATCCATGAAATGCATTCCTCATAAATGCTTACCATCTTATGCCATTATCAACTAAAGAGAAACAATTTTAAATAGTTCATCAATCTTTACTGGTCAGAAACATTTGTTCATGGATACTCAAAAATTATTGCAAAATCCATTGAATAATTCCACTTTTGTTACAGTTGACTGGACAAGCATTGTTTATTTACATAGATCCTTACATAGATAGAAATACTGAGTTAGGTACAAGTTATACTTGCATGGAGTCTCAAATTTATCATGAAATTCTACCAGAACAAGAGCATCCAAATTCACATAATTTTCATAGAAAAGACAATAAAATAAAATAAAACCTTACAAGAGTAGTTCGCAAGAGCAGAGGTGCGAGAGAAGGACCGAGGCCGGAGTTAGTAGTGAGGAAGAAACAAAGCGGCAATATATAAAAAGATAAGGGGGAGGAGGAATGCTAAAAAGATTGTCTCGAAGAAGGGTGAAGAATGAATGATAAACCCTAGCAGAGGTAACTGATTCATCTCTTAGAAATTTTGATTGAACGAAAAAAAAGTGTAAAAAATAAAAAACAGATAGACAAATTTTAATTATTGGTTTTTCCAAAAACAAAAATACCGGGTCTAATTTATGGCCACGGATTTCTTACTCCATATTTCATATAGGAGTATCATTAACCCACCCAAAAATAATTATGAATTGAACCCCATTTTTTATTTTTTAAAAAAGTAATAATTAAAAATTGACCCCATGTTTATTAATTTTTACACGTTTTTACTCTTTTATTTTTATCTCAGATTCAAAGTGAGCCATTTGCTTTGGTAGGGTTTTGCCCTTCTTTCAACCACTATTGCGATTGTCTCTTCCTCTCCCTCTGCCGTCTCTTTCGTCCACTCATCTTTGCCGCGCAACCAGCTTCCCGGCCGCCGCGCAACCCTCTGTTCTATTAGGTGTCATTTTCACCGTATCTCTTGTATATGATATATTTGATTGCTTCTTTCCAAACTCAGATTCTATTTACTTTATTTTGTTTTATTGCTTTTTCTATGGCAATTTTTTTGTGAATTTGAATGAAGTTTAATTTCAATTTGTGCTTCATATATGTTAGAGGAAACTTTGTTTCAATTGTTTATCAGTGATTCCATTTTTTCTTCTATTTTTCTGGTTCACAAGTGTTGTTTCTTCTTATAATGGAACTATAATTTTATATTAAAACAATTCTGAGTTATCACTCCAGTGTATTGGTGTTATGAAAATGCATGTACGAGAAGGACCATGGAATTGTCCAGAATGCAAGATTAACATGATTGGGCCAACAGTTGCAAAGGGAACACCACATTCCACTTGGATCTTGTACTATGAAGTTGAATGCAACAACTGAGATGATGCCAGTAACATAGCCAGCTTCACTGATATTCACCCTTTTGCACCAACTGAACAGGCTCAAGGTTACAGGTAGCTAGTTAGATGTTTAAATTGTTCTTTTTAGATTCTTATAAATGATCTTTGGCCTGAAAATATGGGAGAGAAGATATTTTTTTTAATTTTATTTTCTGTGTCTAAACAATAAAATTTGGTGTCAGAAAATGTGCAACAATTTGGGTGACTTGCTGTATACCATCACTGGGTTTGACTCCTTCTCTTTGCAACCAAATGCTGGAGCTGCAGAAGAATATGCTGGGCTGATGGTTATTCGAGCATATCATTTGGTATTGGCTCATTTTAAATATGTCCGCTTAACTTTTATGGAAAATATTTGCTATTGGAAAGGATTTTTTATCAATTTATGAGTTAATTTATGACTCTTCTGATTTACTTACATTCTAAAGCAGTATTTGACATATTTATTTAACATTGTATTTGATCATTTCATCCAATAGTTGATAACCTTCAGTTGTGCCATTGTCTCTTGCTATATATTTATAAGAGGTTGTGCCGGAAGATTTTAGGGCTTTCTTCTGCTATTGTTAAGAAATCTTTGTAAGAATAGCGTAGGAAGTAGAATTTAACAAAAACCACAGCTTCCTTTGATGTTGTACACTCTGATGTTACATTATACACTGCTTGATCGATGCACTTTTGGCATTTCTCTGGCATTATATCGGCATTGCACTGGAAGAGGCCATAGACGCTGCTGTTACCAGAAGAAACGACCTTGGTAATGTGGGATCTGGCAGAGTTAGTGGCATTGTAAGAAAGCCAAGATAAAAGAGTTTTGAGGTTGGTATGGTTGGTGCTGTTTAACTCAAAGGTGCTGTTTCCTGTGCAGTTAGAGATGTGGAAAATTGGTATCTGGTGTAGTTGTAGAAGAAGAACAAAACCATGTGATGGAGAATAGCAGCAGAAACTGGAATAACAAAAACGAATTCTTTGTTCATAACGAAAAGCAATTAAGGAGCTCATATTATAGTGTAACTAGCAAGTGGAGTGCTATCTAACCTTTATTTTGATGATCACGCTCTCCAAATGCACATTCTTTATTATTTTAGCCAACCTTTGTTGATTTCTTTTAGAAAGGGACTCTTTATATATTTGAAAAAATCCATTTGAGCATTCATTAAGTCGTCCCTTGCTACTTATATTATTATATTTAGAGTAAGTAATAACTACAAATATGGTGTGTAAATGGCTAAAGAGAGTTAAATAGATAGGTGTGTTATGTATGGAATATATGATAAAGGTGGAGTGTTAGAGTATTTTTATTAATCAGTCATGTTATATAGGTCCAAGTTGAACATCTAATTAGATCGATTTAAATTATCAGGAGGATATTTTGTATATATTCTATCAAAAAAATAGACAATCAAACCTATTTTTTGATTCAATAGAAGTCCAAAGAGGTGATTAGAGTCTAAAATAATGATAGATATGTAAAAAGCAAATCCGATTATGCTTATTCCTAATCTTAAATGAAACGGAACAATGCAGATTAGAGTCTAAAATAATGATAGATATGTAAAAAGCGAATCCGATTATGTCTATTCTTAATCTTAAATGAAACGGAACAACGCAGCCCACAGGATCTATTATATATAAACATAATTCTATTTAGATACGCTCAAATGACTGTCTTCTATATTGTCTAAATTTTACAAATAGAATTAAAAAAAAATTTATCCCTACTTTTTAAGCAAAAATCATAAGCACTATAAAATTTTCCAAAGATAATTAAATAGTAAAGTGTCTATATTTCTTTAAAAAACTTATCATGTCATTTATCTGGATAAGGTAATAAAGCAAAAGGAACAATTAAACATGTTCTACTTTATGCTACTTCATTTCATTGTCAGTGATTACTTAATAAGTAACATGCTATATTTTTTTTTAACATAATTTAGCTGGCTTGTGGTCCAGATCTGGAATTATAAAAGAATATAGAAAGAAAAGAATGCAGCTGGAGTCATATTTAATTAGTGGGAGGTTGAAAATGCCAAGAGCTATCTTTGCATAACATAGGTTACACACGTCTCCATAAAATGGATACTTTTGCTGCTATAAATCTAATAGCATTAAACCTGTTTTAGTGGAATTGATTCGTATTATTGAATTGCTTTCATACATGTATAATAGATTTCATCAAGAGCTTTCTTCAACATAGCAGAGATCCTGCCCTTCAACCTTAGACTTCATTATTCCAGTTCAATGAATAGAATTTCTTTCTACATAACTAAGCGTCAAATCATAAATTTCAGAATATTTTACAAAGTATGGTTTGTTTAGTAATATGTCTCAACATATAGAAAACTTTTACATTATAATATTACTTTAACTATCAACCTTTCTATAAAATATCTCAGAAATCACGTTACACCAACAGCAAAACAGTGATAAACAAACTGCAAACCTAACAGATAGAAAATAAGCTGCATACTGCTAAAAGAAGTTCACAAAGCTTTGTTATCTCCGGCTTCAGTAGAAGTATTAAGCACCTCTGTTGTTTCCTTATATATTCAGCATCACTACCTTGAGATTTTCCTGCCATTGGATAAAGCAAATAGATAGGGTCAGAAATGCATTAATGAGGAATAATTACAGTATAGGCAAAAGTCACATTGAGAATGATACCCCTTTTTCCCAACAAAAAAAAAAAGACACCCCGCTGCAAAACATCCTGCATTACACAAGATCTGGGGAAGGACTGCACCCCAAAGGGTGTAATGTAGGCAGCCTAATCTGATATAAGCATCAGTGGTTGGCTGATTCTAAAGCTTGAGTTCACGTGGAAACAACTTAACCGTTGTAAAAAAACTCCCTTAAAATTTTCTTAAAAAAAAAACAAAATGAAAAACGCTTCACCTCGAAATAGTAAGGCAAGGTGGGTGCCACTTGAACCATAGGTGGCCAGAGACGAAAATAAGAGAAAGGGGTGGAGAGAAGGAGAGGGAGAAGGAATTCAAGCAACTTAACACAACCAGTTGAACTATAATAGAATCAAAAGCTATCATAGAAACCTCAAGCTACAATACTGACGCTATTTTGTCACCCTCATTAAACTATGAAGGTCAACGTTACTGATAGCTTTACACCATCAACTCTAGGAGAAAGCTGATCAACGTTACTGACGAATTTCCTTTATCGCTTTGCACATCTGATAAAGAGATTCGCCTAAAATTCCAGCTCAATGGCACTCAGACACAAGAAAAATTCAACTACCCAAGAGCTATGTACACAGGCTACACATTTTCTTTTCACATACCACTATATCATCATTAATTTTAGTTCACCTAAAAGATTAATTTTATTTGCAAATTATCTTATGTATGATATCAAATGTGTTGTGAAGGGTCATCCCCTACAAGCAATACAATCTGTACATATAACTCAAGCTTAGGTTGTTTCTTATCAAAATCATACAAAGTAAATAAATATTCAGTTACATTGTAGTCTATTTTTCATACCATGTGACACAATATTAAATAAATGCAGCTAAACTTTAAGATCAATCATTTATTAGATAATGAAAAATTTTAAGATCCATCATTTTTGTTTCTAATTTCTTCATTTTGGTAACTAACATTCACACCGCCCAAAACCAACATGTACAATAGCAAGAACAAAACCTTTTGCTAAAAATTGAATCAGCTACGCATGAACAATGTCTAAAGACAACCATTTAATTTAGACTTTCTTTATGGTTTTATCTATAATTTTTATTTTTCTACGATTACCTGTCTGGATGCCCTTCATCTGATCTACTGTTCCTCTTAAAGATTCTACAAATCTTCTCATATAATCTAATCATTTAATTCTACCATCTTTCCGAAATAAATGGAACTCCAACTTTCTCTCTAATGCATTCATTGCCAGTCATATCATTCCCTGAATTAACATTCATCACAATTCTACAATTATGGCTTAATAAGGTCTTTGGTTCCTATATTTTCCTATATACATTCATTTTAGCCTATCACATTTTCATGACACCAATACACCTGGGGTGATGACTCAGAATTGTTTTAATATATAAGAAGAAACAACACTTATGAACCAGAAAAATAGAAGAAAAATAGAATCACTGATAAATAATTGAAACAAAGTTTCCTCTAACATATATCAAGCACAAATTGAAATTAAACTTCATTCAAATTCACAAAAAAATTGCCATGGAAAAAGCAATAAAACAAAATAAAGTAAATAAAATCTGAGTTTGGAAAGAAGCAATCAAATATATCATATACAAGAGATACGGTGAAGATGGCACCTAATAGAACAGCGGGTTGCGCAGCGGCAGGGGAAGCTGGTTGCGCGGCGAAGATGACGAACGAGAGAGACGGCAAAGGGAGAGGAAGAGACAATCGCAATAGTGGTTGAAAGAAGGGCAGAACCCTACCAGAACAAATGGCTCACTTTGAATCTCAGATCAAAATAAAAGAGAAAAAACGTGTAAAAAAAATTAATAAACATGGGGTCAATTTTTAATTATTACTTTTTTTAAAAATAAAAAATGGGGTTCAATTCATAATTATTTTTAGATGGGTTAATGATACTCCCATATGAAATATGGAGTAAGGAATCTGCGGCCATTACAAATATTTTTATGTTAGTTAACCTTACTCCCACATAAAAGTGGGAGTAACAAATCCGTAGCCATCTTTTTAGATTGATATTTTTGTTCAACATAATTTATATATCAGTTTAGAGTTTGAAGATAATACACCTCTATTTCAAAATATATTTTTTTTATACTCAACGGAACTTACACTCCTATTTCAAAATATTTGTCGCCTTAAAGTAGTTTCGGTTCATTGAAAATTTAATATATTTAAATATAAATTATATCCTAATACAATAATGAAGTTTCAATGCATAAAATTTTTAAAGTAAAAGTATTTTCGAATGAAAAGATTATTTAATCGTGTTTTTTAATTTTATGATTTTATTATTTTTATCCTTATTTTAAATAATATTTATCAATTTTTAATCATTATTTTACAATTTTTGAAAAAGAATTTTCTGTCAAAATAATATATTTCTTTTCTAGAATTGTAAAATCTAATAAATTTTCATATGCATATTAAATACTAATTTGGGAACTAATTCTTATATACACCGTACCGTAAAAGAAGAGTGATTTTTTCTCTAATTAATTATCACAAATATTTAAGAAAAGAAAGAAAAAATATAATAAAAAAGGATAAAAAAAATTTGATGAATAGTTATAAACTATAACATGTGCCTTAAAAGTTTTTATTCGAAGAGGCAAATATCTCCTGTTTTCGAAGGATAGAATTAAATATCTAATGTTTATCGTTAATTTAAACTAATTAATATAGAATACAACATGATTAATATATGTATGTCGTAATTTATTGACTAACGACATATTTTTAAATAGAATAAAGTATCATTTTTATTATCTTTAACATTTTTCAAAAAAAAATATATGCAAATAATTTTTATGATTCACATGTATTAATTATTTGGATTTAATTTATATAAATATCACTGTGAAAGAAATTTTAATAGACATTCGACTAACATATCAATACATCAGCAAATAAATTTCACATAACTACCCATTATAGCTTGAAAGGCTCATGAATACTATAAATATATTTGATTAGACAAAAATAAAAAATTATTAAATAGTATCAATACATAAGAATTAAAATAATCTAAATTATGATTGTTAAGGATCCAAAATGACAGTAATCATGTTAACATATGTAGCTATTTGAGTACATGTTCGTTGTGATAGAGTAATAACGAAAAGTATGAAAGGAAATAAAAAGAAGGGAGAGTAATCTAGTTGCAAGTTCACATCAACATGAAACTAATCCTTCATAAAAAAAACAAATGTTGTTATCATACATATGCCCATCGACTTTTAAGGGAACAAGAAATCCAACAAAATTTTTAAATTTAACAACTTTATTATCTATAAAATTATGTTAGATCTCACGCATTAACATGCAATTTACAACTAGTTGATAAAAGCAAGCTAGCAAAAATGATGGCTGATATGTGCGTGTCGATTAAAGCAGGAAGCTCTGATTATTTGGAGAAACATCCAGAGCGTAGAAGATCATTTTCCCAAAATTTTTACATTGTTGGAGTTACTTTTGCAGCTGGTATTGGTGGCCTTCTATTTGGTTATGATACTGGTACATTATACATATATGCGTATTTTCTACCGTTTCATTAATTAAGAAAAAAAAAGAAAGAAATGATATAGCACATATTTTGTTTTCATCCGTAGGTGTGATATCTGGTGCTCTCTTGTACATAAAAGATGATTTTGAAGTTGTAAAGAACAGTAGTTTTCTTCAGGTAAAAAAGAGAGTTCCTTTTTTTTCATTTTCTTTTAATTTGGTAGCTTGTAATTGTGACCATAGTTATATGAACGCAATATGTTCTGTTAGGAGAACTGATAGGTGGTACGCGATACATAACATTTAAAATTTTTAATGGAAAAAGTATATATATATATATATATATATATATATATATATATAACATTTGACTACACAGATAAATTGTGAGTTCATGTAACTATGACTATGACACAGCACGACTAGAGTAGAGTACCATTTTGTAGCAATTATATGTTCTCATTTTGTTATGTTTGCAGGAACTAATAGTTGCCATGGCCTTAGTTGGTGCAATTTTCGGCGCCGCCCTTGGTGGTTATATTAATGATTCTTTAGGGCGTAAGGCTGCCACTATTGTGGCAGATATTTGTTTTACAGTAGGATCACTCTTGATCGCCGTCGCACCCAATCCCACTCTTATCATAGTTAGGTGTAGGTTTCGCTTCTGTTACTGCTCCTATGAATAAGAGGTGGATTAGTTAGTGTCAATTGTCTTATGATCACAACTGGCCAATTTCTTTCCTTTGTCATCAATTATGGTTTGACTAGAGTAAGCATACCCAACTCTTTAGCTAACAATACCAATAGCAATAATTTTATCTTCATCCATCTTGATTTTCTAAGAGTAAAATTATGTGTGCAGGTTCCTGGAACATGGCGTTGGATGCTTGGAATTGCAGGTACACCAGCTGTTATTTAGTTGGTTCTTATGGTCTTCCTTCCTGAGTCCCCCAGATGGTTATATTTGAAGGTAAATGATGATATAAGATCAATGATCATTCATGTGAAGTTCTCTTTATGAAAAGATTGTAGGTAATAACTATTAGATAATTTGACATGTTGAACTAAAGATTAATGGTGAAAACCAATTTTTTTTAAACTAACATCAGCCAATTTTTTTAATTTTGTTTATCTTAAATTTTAGATCCTAAAACTTAAATTATAAACATAAAATCTAAAACTGACTAATGTTAGCTAACTAAAAATTAGTTTTCTATACTATCTTTCTTAACTAAATTATCATCTAACAATTATCAACTATTATTTTTATATGAAGAAAACTTTATGTTAATAGTCACATATAAAATCTAGGTAAAATTAATCCTTATATTGATTTCTTTTGGGTACAATAATTAAAAGCTTAGTTACTTTTAACTTGCAGAATAGGAAGGAGGAGGCCACCAATGTTCTTTCTAAGATATACCTGACGTTGAGATTTTTGCCACCAATGTCTCTTCTTCGTACAAACGTTTTGGTTGTCACAAGAAACAAACCCCTTTAAAATTGATAACCGAGTATTTAAACCTCGGGTCGTCTTCTCAAGGAATTGCAGGGAGGTATGTTCTTATTATTGGCTATGAAAAAGGTAAAATTGGGGTTTTGGAAGTAAGGTGGAAATATGTTATATGACAAGTAAAATAAAATAATACTAATAAAATCTCTTGACAAGGTATAAGAACTGGAAGTCATATCCTAATTATGTTTATCAATTGTGATGAGAATTGGATTTTTCTCCCACTTTATTAACCTCTAACTATGAAGATAAGTTAAGTGGATGAATTAATTCGAATCCTCAAGTCCTAGTCTTTCCTTGGGAAAGGCTAGAGTTATTGGAATATGAATTAATGAAATGAAGAAATCCAATTTTCAATCAACAATGGAGCTGATAACCTTAGGGTCACCAATTAATCAACCACAGCCAAGAATGTAAAAAGCTAAATTAAAATCATAAATATCTGGAATACCTTCAATTCATTCAAAGCAGTAAAATCCAACATGGAAGACATTCATAAGCCAATTGGGCAACAGGAAAATTCAAATTATTTATATAAATAAAAGATAGCAGTCATCAATCTGAAATATCTCAAATAACATTAATAAAAAAATCAATCTAAACATGGTACATTGAAAAATAAATAAAAATAAAGAACTGGGATTGAGAGTCAATCCTAAAACTAAGAGAAGTCCTAAATCCTAATCCTAAGAGAGAGGATAGAACCTCTCTCTCTGAAAACTACATCTAAAATAATAAAAAGAGAATTATGAATAGCATCTGAAGTCTCCCTTCATTCCTCCACTTTGCAGCCTTTAATCTATATTTTCTGAGCTTGAAACTGGGCCGGAAATAGCCCAGGATTCGCTGTTTGCGAAATCTGCCATGCTGATTTTCGCAGATGCAACGCATCCGCGTGGATGACGCGTTTGCGTTGCCTATCTGCACGGTCACTATGGCAAATTATATATCAAATTGAAACTCCGGACGTTAGCTTTCCAACGCAAGTGGAACCGCGTCATTTGGACCTCTGTAGCTAAAGTTATAGTCGTTTGAGTGCGAAGAGGTCAGGCTAGACAGCTTAGCAGTTTCTCCAACTTCTTGTATTCCTTCCACTTTTGCATGCTTCCTTTCCATCCTCTGAATCATTCCTGCCTTGTAATCTCTGAAATCACTTAACACACATATCAAGACATCTAATGGTAATAAGAGAGGATTAAACATATGGAACTTAAGGCCAAAGAAGCATGTTTTCAATCAAAGCACATAATTAGGAAGGCAAATGTAAAACCATGCAAATAGTATGAATAAGTGGGTAAAGAGTTGATAAAAACCACTCAATTGAGCACAAAATAAACCATGAAATATAGGTTTATCAACCTCCCCACACTTAAACATTAGCATGTCCTCATGCTAAGCTCAAGAGAAGCTATAAAGGAATGAAGAGGAATGATAGAATGTATGAGATGCAACCTATGAATGCAACTAAATGCAAAATGTTTCTACCTACTTGGTTAAAAATAAATAAGTTCTTCAAGACAAATATGAACTGGATTTCACTAATTCAAATCACAAAATACAATACAAATAACTTGCAAGAAGAAGATAGCTCATGAAAGCAGGGAACATAGAATTGAGCACTGAACCCTTACTGGTAGTGTATATCATTCTAACTCTCAAGTGTCTAGGGTCAATTCTCTCAATTCTCTACTAATCTTGCTTTCTATAGCTTGCTCTTCATCTAACAATCAACAAAAATTTAATGCACCAATACACAAATCAAGAGGTCTTTTAAGGGTTGTAATGGGGTTAGGGTCAAGGTAGGATTGTATTTGGCCAAGTGGACTAAAATTTGAATCCTTAATTAACATAAACTATTCCACCTAACTTAGGACAATCCATGTAATCTAATATAAAATCTGACTTCCCATTAACTATGTTTTCCACATATTCATGCATTCTAATTTCAAGTACAACTCATATGCATTGCTTTCACCACTTACTTTGGGACATTTTGTCCCCTTTCACTTATTTTTCTCTTTTTTTATATATATTTTTTTGTTTTTCTCAATGCATATCATTAATTTATTGAATGCATGAACATGTCCTAAACATTTCTTTCACATTTTTAGAAAATTTTAACATACTCAATTCTCAAACCAGATGTTTCCAAACCCACTCTTTCCCACACTTAATTCATAAGCATTCTCACTAGTCTAAGCTAACCAAGGATTCAAATTAAGGACATTATTGTTTTTCGCTTAGAGTTAATGATGTGCTAAAATAAAGTACAAAGGGATAAAATAGGCTCAAAATTGGTTTGCAATAGATAATGAAAAGGTTAAGGCCATATGGGTATGTAAGCTCAGTGAAACAAGGCCTCAATCATATAAGTGTATGCATACATTAAACAATGGAAATATAGAATCAAGCAAGACAAAGATCACAATTTTAGAGAGAAAAACACACAACAAAATTAAAATGTTGGTTGATAAAATGCAACCAATCAAATAGGCTCAAAATCTCACTGGTTTTTGTATGTTCAAGCTTTAAACCATGTTCTAAAATAAAATTTCTTCATACAAGTTATTCAAAAAGTTTTTAATTTAAATTAGTGAAATACTATAAAAAGTTTCTTAAAAAAGAAAATATTACTTCAACCAAGTGGTAAAATATGCAAAAATCAAATAAACATGCAAATGCAACAACTAATCTACAAAGAAAATTTAAACATTGGTGTTGAGACAAGAAAGTACTAACCCATGGAGATCGGTATCGACCTCCCCACACTTAAAGATTTCACCGTCCTCGGTGCATGCTGAGATGTGCAGGTGGACGGGTTGTTCCAACTGATGCCTTTCTTCAAGGATTGTGCAGATGGACTTGTTTGTCTCCCCATGTAAGCGTCTTCCGGTTCCCCTCTGGGTGGCCTTCCTGAAAGAAAATGGGAAGAAAAGTAACCCAGAAATAAAGAGAAGAAAATAAATAAAGTATGGGTGGGCTAATGCCAAATGATAAGGGTCTCATTTACATGGAAGCTTCAACATGTACGTGAAAAAATAATAGAAGCCATGGCATACCAGTGGTATAAAATTTGTAACATAGGGGAGGAGAGTGGGTAATGGAAATATCAATACAAGTTCATGCCAATGCAAATGGAGTGCAAGTATCATAAAAGATTGGCATTGGCAGATAATTAATATCATCCCACAGTGTAAAACAAGTTACCAAAATAAATTCAAGAAAAGATGCAACAGTAGAATAAAATTTTTTTTAACACTAATGGAAAAATAAAAAATTCAGAAAAGAAAATAAAAACAATATGCACAAAATTAAGATGCGATGAATGAGATATGCAAATAAATTAAGTAAAATAAAATAAAAGATAAGAAGAATGAGAAGGGAAAGAAGTAAAGTAAGAAAGAAAGAAGAAAAAGAAAAGATAGAAGAAATTAGGATTGGGGAAGAAAAGATAAGATATTTGGCAAATTAGGATAAGCTGTGCGGCGCAAGCGACGCGGACGCGTGGGGCACGCGGTCGTACGACTTGCGCTGTAAGTTAATCGACGCGGTAGCGTCGGTCACGCGGTCGCGTGACTCAATTTATGCTACTGGCATGAGGGCAGCCTCGCGCTCGCACAACTCTCTGTTCAAAATCTTATTTTGCCAAATTTTGGGTGACGCAATTGCGTGGGTGACGCGATCGCGTGAGGCACGCGGTCGCGTGAGATGGACTGCGCGTCCAGCGCCAGTCCAGCACCACTCCAGCACAACTTTCGGCTGTGCACCATTATTACGTCGAAATCTAGGGCACGCAGCCGCGTGGGGCACGCGATCGTGTGGGAGGCCATTTTTCCCATATGACGCGGTCGTGTCAGCGATGCAGTCGCGTGGGACGATTTGTGCCATTGGCACGCCTCCAGCCACGCTCTCGCGTGACTCTCTGTTCATTTTTTATTTTCTCCCCTCTCCTCGTGACGCGGATGCGTCGCTGATGCTGTCGCGTCGCGTGGCCCCTTTATATATATATATATATATATATATATATATATATATATATATATATATATATATATATATATATGCAAGTATGCAGTATGCAGTGCTAATATGAATGTTATGCAAAATTCCAGGTTCAATACAATAAAATAAAATAAAACTTGAAAACAAATAAAACTGAATAAAAATGAAAAAGGAATGATCATACCATGGTGGGTTGTCTCCCACCTAGCACTTTTAGTTATAGTCATTAAGTTGGACATTTGATGAGCTTTCTACTAGGGTGGCTTGTGCTTGTATTGATCCAGGAATCCCCACCAGTGTTTAGAATTCCAGTAGCCTCCGGGGTCCCAAACTAGGCACAGAAAGCCTTCAAGTAAGTTAAAGCAAGTGACAAGGCCCCAAGAGTGGTGATTGGTAGAATGGATTCCGGGGTCCCAGACCTTGCCTTTGAACCCATCTTTTGGTTGAGCAATATTGTTCCATCCGGGTGGCAAGCAGTCTGAATTCTCACGTAAGCGTCCAAACAACTTCCTAGACCCATTCAGTTGAGCTCTATACCAACCTTTACGTTTAAACTTAAAGCTTCCAACCATGATGAACCTTGTAGGACAATTCTTACCACTGGCCATCTTTCTCTTACTCTTAATGTCACAAAGAGCTCTAAGTTGACCATCCGTCTCTAGTAGCCCATATTCAAGTGGAATTAGAAAGCTAAGGGATATGAATTTTACCCACTTGAATATTGTGAAGGATGATGGCAACTTAGGGGGAGGTATTTTTAATGAAATTGCAAGCTCCACTCCCTTGTGCCCTTTTCGGATAACTACCACCTCTTTGCAAGCTTCTTCGATTTCAACTTCTTCCTCTTGGTGGCTCTCTTCCAATTCCATCTCCTCTTCATTGCTTTCCAAGGGCATGGGAGGTTGTCATTCTTCTTCTTGAATCTCCATCACTTGAGCAACCTCTTCCAAGTCTTCAACTGTGATATGCCTTGGAGGTTGTACACCCTCCTCAGCACCAATTTCAACCGTCTTGGAAGGAGGCTCGATGTCTTGACTTTTCCATGGAGGTTCTGCATCTCCTAAGTCTTTAACCGTTTCTTCTTCTTCTTGAACAATAACAGCTTCTTCTACTCGTTCTAGTACGAATTTATTCTCTGTCTTGTTCACTGGGGTTTCTGGTATCTCCTTCATGCTACGCTCTTCACTAGACTGTCCACATGGAGTTGTGGCTGATCCTTGTATAATTGAGCGTCAGGAAGCTAATTGACTCATTATTGCTTGCCCCAATTGATGAATGGTTGCCTGACATCAATCCACTGTTTTCTTGAGACGATCCTTTGTCTCTTGATACACTCGACTTTCATAAATAGGATCATAGTGCTCTTGGATTGATGGATATGGGGATGGTGAATATTGAGGTGGTGGTTTTTGTGAGTAATTGGGTTGGAATTGGGGTGGTTCTATATATGATTCATATGGCTCATAAGGTGGTTGGTATGGTGGTTGAGGTTTAGGATCATATGGAGGTGAATGGCGGAAAGGGGCTTATGAGTTTGGTGGTCCAAAGTTATGTTGAGGAGGGGGTTCATAGGCGTATGGTGGTGGTCGTTGATAATCAAAAGAGCGCTCACCATAGCCATTGCCTTGATATGCATCATGGATTTGTTGTTGATAGTCCATTGGAGGTGGTTGTTGCCATGAGGGTTGATCAAATCCTTGTGGCTCCTCCCATCTTTGATTGTTCCAACCTTGATGCCTGTTCTCATTGTAATTTCTTCTTCCTGCAACATAATTATAACCAGACTCATAGCGATGGGGTGAGAACTCATGATAGTAAAAAAAAAATTAATAACAAAATAAAAACCAATAACCTCTTAATTTACGCAAAAGCAAAAAAAAAGAAAGAAAAAATATAATAAAAAAGGATAAAAAAATTTGATGAATAGTTATAAACTATAACATGTGCCTTAAAAGTTTTTATTCGAAGAGGCAAATATCTCCTGTTTTCGAAGGATAGAATTAAATATCTCATGTTTATCGTTAATTTAAACTAATTAATATAGAATACAACATGATTAATATATGTATGTCGTAATTTATTGACTAACGACATATTTTTAAATAGAATAAAGTATCATTTTTATTATCTTTAACATTTTCACAAAAAAAAAATATATGCAAATAATTTTTATGATTCACATGTATTAATTATTTGGATTTAATTTATATAAATATCACTGTGAAAGAAATTTTTATAGACATTCAACTAACATATCAATACATCAGCAAATAAATTTCACATAACTACCCATTATAGCTTGAAAGGCTCATGAATATTATAAATATATTTGATTAGACAAAAATAAAAAATTATTAAATAGTATCAATATATAAGAATTAAAATAATCTAAATTATGATAGTTAAGGATCCAAAATGACAGTAATCATGTTAACATATCTAGCTATTTGAGTACATGTTCGTTGTGATAGAGTAATAACGAAAAGTATGAAAGGAAATAAAAAGAAGGGAGAGTAATCTAGTTGCAAGTTCACATCAACATGAAACTAATCCTTCATAAAAAAAACAAATGTTGTTATCATACATATGCCCATCGACTTTTAAAGGAACAAGAAATCCAACAAAATTTTTAAATTTAACAACTTTATTATCTATAAAACTATGTTAGATCTCACGCATTAACATGCAATTTACAACTAGTTGATAAAAGCAAGCTAGCAAAAATGATGGCTGATATGTGCGTGTCGATTAAAGCAGGAAGCTCTGATTATTTGGAGAAACATCCAGAGCGTAGAAGATCATTTTCCCAAAATTTTTACATTGTTGGAGTTACTTTTGCAGCTGATATTGGTGGCCTTCTATTTGGTTATGATACTGGTACATTATACATATATGCGTATTTTCTACCGTTTCATTAATTAAGAAAAAAAAGAAGAAAGAAATGATATAGCACATATTTTGTTTTCATCCGTAGGTGTGATATCTGGTGCTCTCTTGTAC
Source organism: Arachis hypogaea (assembly GCF_003086295.3). Lineage (NCBI taxonomy): Eukaryota > Viridiplantae > Streptophyta > Magnoliopsida > Fabales > Fabaceae > Arachis > Arachis hypogaea. Next base: position 105,100,743 of record NC_092041.1, on the reverse strand, counting down.
ATAAAAGATGATTTTGAAGTTGTAAAGAACAGTAGTTTTCTTCAGGTAAAAGAGAGAGTGCCTTTTTTTTCATTTTCTTTTAATTTGGTAGCTTGTAATTGTGACCATAGTTATATGAACGCAATATGTTCTGGTAGGAGAACTGATAGGTGGTACGCGATACATAACATTTAAAATTTTTAATGGGAAAAGTATATATATATATATATATATATATAACATTTGACTACACAGATAAATTGTGAGTTCATGTAACTATGACTATGACACAGCACGACTAGAGTAGAGTACCATTTTGCAGCAATTATATGTTCTCATTTTGTTATGTTTGCAGGAACTAATAGTTGCCATGGCCTTAGTTGGTGCAATTTTCGGCGCCGCCCTTGGTGGTTACATTAATGATTCTTTAGGGCGTAAGGCTGCCACTATTGTGGCAGATATTTGTTTCACAGTAGGATCACTCTTGATCGCCATCGCACCCAATCCCACTCTTATCATAGTTGGCCGGTTTTTTGTTGGCCTAGGTGTAGGTTTCGCTTCTGTTACTGCTCCTATGTATATCGCAGAAGTATCACCGTCTGAAATAAGAGGTGGATTAGTTAGTGTCAATTGTCTTATGATCACAACTGGCCAATTTCTTTCCTTTGTCATCAATTATGGTTTGACTAGAGTAAGCATACCCAACTCTTTAGCTAACAATACCAATAGCGATAATTTTATCTTCATCCATCTTGATTTTCTAAGAGCAAAATTATGTGTGCAGGTTCCTGGAACATGGCGTTGGATGCTTGGAATTGCAGGTACACCAGCTGTTATTCAGTTGGTTCTTATGGTCTTCCTTCCTGAGTCCCCCAGATGGCTATATTTGAAGGTAAATGATGATATAAGATCAATGATTATTCATGTGAAGTTCTCTTTATGAAAAAATTATAGGTAATAACTATTAGATAATTTGACATGTTGAACTAAAGATTAATGTTGAAAACCAATTTTTTTTAAACTAACATCAGCCAATTTTTTTAATTTTGTTTATCTTAAATTTTAGATCCTAAAACTTAAATTATAAACATAAAATCTAAAACTGATTAATGTTAGCTAACTAAAAATTAGTTTTCTATACTATCTTTCTTAACTAAATTATCATCTAACAATTATCAGCTATTATTTTCATATGAAGAAAACTTTATGTTAATAGTCACATATAAAATCTAGGTAAAATTAATCCTTATATTGATTTCTTTTGGGTACAATAATTAAAAGCTTAGTTACTTTTAACTTGCAGAATAGGAAGGAGGAGGCCACCAATGTTCTTTCTAAGATATACCCATCTCCTCGGTTGGAAGACGAAATATATATTCTTGAAGCTCACATGGAGCAAGAACAAAAGGATAAGGTTAAAGTTAAATACTGTTGATTAAAAATTTTAAATCAACTTGTATAGATTAGAATTTTCATGAAGCATGGTTAAAGAATTGAATAAGTAAAGTTTGAGTTGAATAAAATAATCATCAATTGGCTAGATATTGCTAGAAGCTAATGTTGGAAGCTTGAAGATTTTTGAAGAACATTCAAGAGAGTAGTATAACTACAACATTCTACAACAATGAAGAAGTTCAAAATCAAATTGAATTGGAATTGAAAGGAAGTTGCACTCATCACCTCCATACTAGAAGAGTCATGAAGTGTATTGGAAGCTTCAAGATTGATGACTAAACTTAATGAAGAATTTTCAAGATGTGCTAGAAATTACTTATTTGAATGGTCAAAGTAAGAAGCAAAGTTGGATAAATATGTGTATTAAGAAGCTAGTAGAATCATGAACTTTTAGTATGAAACTTTGTCTATATAAAGACATATATGCCTTATGTATTTTGTGTGTTTCATAATGAAATGTGTATGTTTTGAAATTCTCTCCTTGTTTTGTGAGTGTTAGTGAGTTTGAGAGATGAAAATATGATAGTGTCTTTTATATGAGTGAGTGATTCTAGGGCCAATTAAGTTGTGGGTATTTTACTTACATTTGGTATCAGAGCTGGTTAATCCAGCGCCTGGTGTTTGAGAGTTTGTGAGGTGTGGGAGAGTTCTCACATAGTTGTTTATTCATAGAGTCAGTATGGCAAACACTTTCAATATTGTGTGGTCCGGTCCCAAGTTAGATGGGAAACTTGATTATAGTTATTGGGAGACTTTGATGTCTACCCATTTGAAGGCCCAGAACCTGTGGAATTTCATTGAACCAGGTTTGCAAGAAGGAGCAGATGCTGCCCAATAGAGGAGAGATCAATTGGCGCTATCTCAAATTCATCAAGGAGTAGATTATATGGTGTTTGGCAAAATAGCAAATGCCAAAAGTGCAAAGGAAGCATGGAACACGTTGAAGCTGTCATACAAAAGCGTAGATAAAGCTCAAAAAGCAAAGCTACAGTCTTTAAGAAGAGAATATGAAAGGTACGAGATGTCAAGCTCAGAAACTGTTGAGCAATATTTTACTCGTGTTACAGATCTTGTCAATAAGATGAGAGTCTATGGAGAAGATATGCCCGATAGCAAAGTAGTGGAGAAAATTCTTCGCACCATGCCGATGAAGTATGACCATGTGGTGACTACGATACTAGAGTCACACGATATGGACACCATGACGATTGCAGAGTTGCAAGGAACCATGGAAAGCCACATCAGTAGAATACTGGAAAAGTCTGAAAAATCAACCGAGGAAGCCCTGAAAAGCCGAGTGAATTTCAACAACGTTGCAGAATCAAACCGTACACAAGAAGGACGAGGTCGTGGTTTTAATTTTCAAAGTAGAGGTAGAGGAAGTTTCAGAGTTAGAGGTCGTGGCAATGACAACCAAGGAAGTTACAATAATTTTACACCACCTAATCAAGGAAGAGGTGGAACGAATTTCAGGCCTGTCAACCAAGGAAGAGGTCGAGGAAATTTTCATCAAGAAAGAACCAATTTCAACTGCTTTCATTGTGGAAAGTATGGACATAAAGCAGCAGATTGCAGATTCAAAATGGTGAATAACAATCAAGCACACGTTGCAGAAAATCAGCATCAAAATGCTAATGATAATCCGGGTACTCAGACTTTACTTTTTACAAGTAATTTATGTGCTGAAGATGAAAATATATGGTACTTGGATAATGCTTGTAGTAATCATATGTCTGGTAGAAAGGAGTTATTTTCTTCAATAGATGATTCAGTTAAACTATTATTGAAGTTCGGTAATAGTACAAAGATCCCTATTGAAGGAAAAGGGCACATACCAATTAGATTGAAGGATGGTTCTCTGAGTTATATTTCTGACGTTTTCTATGCTCCTGAACTTGATTACAATTTACTAAGTATGGGGCAATAATCTGAGAAGGGATATAAGATGATAACTTATCATGGTTATTGCACTGTGTTTGACAACAACGGAAGGTTCATAGATAAAGCAAAGATGACTTCAAACAGAATGTTTCCATTAAAAATTCAACATGTTAATCCCTCTTGCATGAATTCTGTGATACTTGATGATAACTGGTTGTGGCATATGCGGTTTGGGCACTTTCATTTTTCTGGCCTAAACTACCTGTCAAGAAAAGGACTTGTTTCTGGTCTACCACGAATTCATATTCCCAATTGTATTTGTGAGATTTGTCAACTGGGAAAGAAGCACAGAGATCCATTCCCTACAGGAAAGTCTTGGAGAGCTAGAAGATTACTTGAAATTGTGCATTCAGATCTTTGTTTTGTAGAAGTTCCAAGTAATGGTGGTAGCAGGTACTTTATCACTTTTATTGATGATTTTAGTAGATATACATGGGTATACTTTCTGAAGCAAAAATCAGAAGCATGTGAAACCTTCAAAACATTCAAGACGTTTGTCGAAAAACAAAGTGGCTATAAAATCAAAATTCTCAGAACAGACAGAGGAACAGAATATCTTGCATGTTCAGAATACTTTAAGCAACACGTAATTCAACACCAATTAACAACTAGATATACTCCTAAACAAAATGGAGTTGCTGAAAGAAAGAACAGAACCATCATGGATATGGTCAAATGCATGCTCAAGTCAAAATAAATGCCTAAAGAGTTTTGGGCAGAAGCAGTCGCAACAGCAATTCATATTTTAAACAGGTGTCCAACAAAGAGTGTTCGTGATAAAACTCCAGAGGAAGCTTGGAGTGGAAAGCGGCCTTCCATTCATCATTTCAGAGTCTTTGGGTGTATCGCTTATGCCCATGTACCAGATCAATTAAGGAAGAAGTTAGATGACAAAGGCGAGAAGTGTATCTTTATTGGCTATAGCACAGACTCAAAAGCATAGAAGTTATACAATCCAGAAACAAAGAAAGTAATCATCAGCAGAGACGTGACGTTCGACGAGAAAGACATGTGAAACTGGAACACAAAGACAGAAAAGCAGCTGACTATAATTCCAAATACATGTGACGAAGTAGAAGAAAGACAACCTGACACAACTGAACAACCAGAATCATCTAGAAGACCTCAAAGAAAGAGGAGACTACCTGCCAGATTAGCAGATTATGAAGTTGGCAATGACAACAATTCATCCGATGAAGAATCATAAATTTTGCTCTATTTTCAGATTGTGAGCCGTTGAACTTTGAAGAAGCCTTTAAAGACAACAATTGGAAGAAAGCAATGGATGAGGAGATTCATGCCATTGAAAAGAATGACACATGGGAGCTGACAGATTTACCAGCAGATAAGAAGCCAATTGGAGTAAAGTGGGTTTACAAGACTAAGTACAAACCTAGTGGTGAAGTTGATCGTTTCAAAGTAAGATTAGTTGCAAAAGGATACAAACAAAAACCAGGTATCGACTACTTTGAAGTATTTGCTTCTGTTGCTAGATTAGATACTATTCGTATGATTATTTCACTCTCGGCTCAAAATAAGTGGAAGATACATCAAATGGATGTTAAGTCTGCATTTCTAAATGGCACTTTAGAAGAAGTGTATGTTGAGCAACTTGTAGGATATGAAGTTCTTGGAAAAGAAGATAAAGTTTATAAATTGAAGAAAGCTTTGTACGGATTAAAGCAAGCACCAAGAGCATGGTACAAGAAGATTGATTCTTATTTCATTGAGAATGGTTTCAGAAGATGTCCGTTTGAGCATACTCTTTATATCAAGTTCGTTGAACCTGGAGATATCTTGATCGTGTGTCTTTATGTTGATGATTTGATCTTTACTGGGAACAATTTAAAGATAATTACAGAATTCAGGGAGGCTATGATAAAGCACTTTGAAATGACAGATATGAGCTTGATGTCTTACTTTCTTGGTATTGAAGTAGTTCAAAGAGATGATGCAATTTTCATTTCTCAGAAGAAATATGCAAATGATATTTTGAAGAAATTTCAGATGGAGCATTCAAAGCCAGTTTCTACTCCAGTCGAAGAGAAGTTCAAATTGTTGAGAGAAGATAAAGGAAGAGCAGTAAATCCCACATACTACAAAAGCTTGATTGGAAGTCTAAGATACTTGACTGCGACTAGACCAGATATTGTGTTTGGAGTTAGTTTGCTTAGCAGATTTATGGAGGAGCCTTGTATCAACCATTTGCAAGCGGCAAAGAGAGTTCTTCGATATATCAAAGGTACTTTAAATGATGAAATTTATTATGAGAATACTAATGAAGTAAATCTTGTTGGCTACACTGATAGTGATTGGGCCGGAGATATAGAAACAAGAAAAAGTACTTCAGGATTTGTATTTCATCTTGGTTCTGGTGCAATTTCATGGTCGTCAAAGAAACAACCAGTAGTAGCACTATCTACAGCAGAAGCAGAATATATAGCAGCAGCAAGTTGTGCAACACAAGCAGTTTGGCTAAGAAGAATTCTTGAGGAATTGAACGAGAAACAAAGTACTCCAACAACAATATTTTGTGATAACAAGTCAGCTATTGCACTTTGCAAAAATCCAGTATTCCATGGAAGATCGAAGCATATTGATATTCGGGTTCACAAAATTAGAGAGTTGGTGAATGAAAAAGAAGTTGTGATCGATTACTGTCCAACTGAAGAACAAGTTGCAGATATATTTACAAAGCCATTGAAGACTGAATTATTTTACAAATTGAAGAAGATGCTTGGAATGATTAATTCTGCAAGTTTGATTTAAGGGAGGCAATGTTGATTAAAAATTTTAAATCAACTTGTATAGATTAGAATTTTCATGAAGCATGGTTAAAGAATTGAAGAAGTAAAGTTTGAGTTGAATACAATAATCATCAATTGGCTAGATATTGCTAGAAGCTAATGTTGGAAGCTTGAAGATTTTTGAAGAACATTCAAGAGAGTAGTATAACTACAACATTCTACAACAATGAAGAAGTTCAAAATCAAATTGAATTGGAATTGAAAGGAAGTTGCACTCATCACCTCCATACTAGAAGAGTCATGAAGTGTATTGGAAGCTTCAAGATTGATGACTAAACTTAATGAAGAATTTTCAAGATGTGCTAGAAATTACTTATTTGAATGGTCAAAGTAAGAAGCAAAATTGGATAAATATGTGTATTAAGAAGCTAGTAGAATCATGAACTTTTAGTATGAAACTTTGTCTATATAAAGACATATATGCCTTATGTATTTTGTGTGTTTCATAATGAAATGTGTATGTTTTGAAATTCTCTCCTTGTTTTGTGAGTGTTAGTGAGTTTGAGAGATGAAAATATAGTAGTGTCTTTTATATAAGTGAGTGATTCTAGGGCCAATTAAGTTGTGGGTATTTTACTTACAAATATACTGATGTATTTAAGTTGAAAGAAATCAGAGTTGCGTTCATATGTGGCGCTGGACTTCAAGCATTCCAACAACTTACCGGTATTAGTGTTATAATGTACTATAGCCCAACAATCATTCAATTGGCTGGCTTCAAATTAAACGAATCGGCTTTGTTCTTATCCCTCATTGTTTCTGCAATTAATGCCGGTGGCACAATTATTGGCATTTACCTTATTGACATTGTAGGGCGAAAGAAGCTTACACTTAGTAGCTTAACAGGTGTGGTTGGATCGTTGATCCTACTCTCTGCTTCATGTTATGTTAGAGGACATGGCAACCCGAGTTTCGTTTATGGATGGCTTGCTGTTGCGGGTTTGGCTTTGTATATTATATTATTTGCACCCGGAATGGGTCCTGTTCCTTGGGCTGTGAACACAGAGATATACCCTGAAGAGTTTAGAGGAATATGTGGTGGCATGTCTGCAACAATTAATTGGGTTGGTTGTGTCATCATGTCTATTAGCTTCCTTTCTTTTGTGGATGCTATTGGGCTTGGTGAGAGTTTTATGATTCTTTTGGTTGTTGCTTGTGTTGCAATAGTTTTTGTGATTTTCTGTGTGCCAGAGACAAAAGGATTGACTTTTGAAGAAGTTTCAAATATTTGGAAGGAGAAAGCCTATGGAAAAAATAAAAACATAGAGAGTATAGTTGAGCAAGCAAGTACATGATCAGCAACTTTTTCCAATACGTCTTAGACTTGTGAAAGCACGAAAAGTCATAAAGTTTGGGTTTGAACATGAAATGAAGAACAAAAAATAAAAGGAGAAGAAATGAAAGATGCAATATATATGTGTCTGCGTGCTTACTGGTAGCTTTGGCCAAATAAAAGGGAGAAATGTTAATGGAGAGGACGTGGTGACATGTGTGATATGTAATAGAGTTAGTTAACATTACATAGTTAGATGAAATGAGAATCTGTTATAGGTTCAATTGAGTGTTAGTTATTGATGTGTTATCCTTCATTCTTAGTGTGTAGATAAGTGAGGTAGCTTCAAGTGTAAACTAATTCATTCCACTATCAATTCAATTTCATATTCTTTGTTCATTCTATTAATTTTCTCTTTGGTTTTCATCTCTTTCAATACCTTTACATGATATCAGAGTTGGTAATGACTAATCATGGCTTTAACTCTTGCATCATCATCATTATCGCTGCTAAGAACACCTTGGTTCTTCTACTGATAAGCAATAGTATTTTTTTAACGATAAAATAAAAGGTTATGCCACAATGATGAAATTGAATATTTTCAGCACATGAAGAATCTATGTAAATAGACTTGTATTTAGACGTGTGTTATCAGGAACGGATTGAGGTTCAAAGGAGGAGGACACTTGCCCCCCACTAAATTTTGAAAAAAAATAATGTAATAGTTTTATATAAATATATATTATTGTCCCTAGTATAATTATATTTTTATCTCCACAAAAAATTATAAAATTTTATTTTAAAATTTATATTAATTTTTTTATTAAATTTAACATGTAACAATATTTAGTTTGTTAAATTTGATTTAATATCAAAATTAAAATTAATTAAATGAATTAACTCAATAAAAAATTAATAAATAGTGATAATATAATTTTAGTGATAATATATATAAATAAATTTAAGTTTTTATTATTTTATAGCAACATACCTTTTATATATAGGTTTAACTTTTTCTGGTATTTATATATAATTTTTGTTTCAAATTATAAATACTAGTATATCAATAGACAAATATGTGTTGATTGATTTACTCTTTTATTATTAAATTTAAATGTGTATAAAAATAAAGTTAATTTAAATGAAAAAATATTTTTAATTTCATTATGAGATTTTAAGTTTAAGTTTTAGAAATAAAAAAATATTTTTTATAAATTATATTTAATGAATAGCATGTTAAAAATGATAGTTTACATAACTCTTGTAAATATTTATATTTTCATTATATTTTTAGTATAATTAATAATATTCAATAAAATTTATTTTAGTATATATATTTTTGTTCTCATTGTTAAAATTTTTTAAATTAGCCAATACGTGATATTTTTATTGAAATAGACTTTGCAGGCTTTTGCAAAAACTCAGAAGGTTGAACGATATAACAGTTTTTTGTAGGAATTTCTTTACTCTACTAACTACAATTAAGGATAATAATGTATTTGGTTAATATATTTTTATTTAAAAATATTGTGAGCTTGAAATGAAATAAATGGCTTTTTAAAATTTGTTGATTTTTTTCATATAATAATCTATATTTATTAGTTAATAAAACTATTTTTTTAAAAGAAGAAAGAATGGGCGTCCGTTTAACCCTACTTTTACGATGGCTATAATAATCGACAGGATTTAGTGGATGGAAAGAAATTTGGCTCTATTTTTCGTGAATGTTCATGCGATCAGGGCTAGGAGCTTTAAGCCTTTAACCCGTTCATTGGATTGGAATTGCAAATTTGCAATTGTTAAAGGAAAGGCATAGGGTGAGAAAAATTGTCTATTTATATGTTGTATTAAACGGGTCTCTGCATAAACAACAGAAGCACCATTAAAAGGAGTGCTCAAGAAAAAGAGAAGGACAATTGGTCTTTTTATTTGTAAGTACCCTAAGGCCTAAACATTCACTTTCTTCTTACCTATGGTTTGTTTTTTTTTTTTTAATATATTATTATTATGTTTAAATATATTTTTTTCACAAATTATTATCAAATAATAAAAATTAATAATCAAATTAGTCCAGACATTCTTCAAATTCATTTCTAAAAATTTTTTCAATCAAATTAGTTCAAAGATTGCAAATTAATTATATTTGTCACTCTATTAATAATTTTTTTAAATATTGATATTGTAAAATATTAATTAATAACATATATAATATCTTATATGTCTAATTGGATATTGACTAAATATGTTTATGAAAATTTATTAATTTAGTCATTTTTCTCAATTACAAATATCCTATTTTTAATATGACCAGTGACTAAATTGATAAATTTTCGTAAATATATTTAGTCAACATCTAATTGAACATGTTATGCGTCATGCATGCTATCCGTTAACATTTCACATCATCAATCACTACGAAAATTGTGTGAAGAATAGGTATGATTAATTGTGATATTTGAAGGACTAATTTGATTAAAAAATCTTTAGGGACAAATTCAAAAAATACCTTATCTTTTAAGACTAATTTGACTATTAACCCTAAATAATAAATACTAAAAGTAAATACTTAACTCCTACAAACAACAACAACAACAACAAAGCCTTGTCCCACTAAGTGGGGTCGGCTACATGAATCAAACGACGCCATTGTGCTCTATCATGTATCATGTCTACAAAGAGACCGTTTACATGTAGATCTCGTTTGACCACCTCATGGATGGTCTTCTTAGGTCTTCCTCTGCCTTTCGCCCTTTGTCCATCTTCCATCTCATCCACCCTCCTGACTGGATGTTCTATCGGTCTTCTTCTCACATGTCCAAACCACTTGAGACGCGATTCAACCATCTTTTCCACAATGGGTGCTACTCCAACTCTCTCCCTTATATCTTCATTCCTTATTTTATCCAATCGCGTATGACCACTCATCCATCTCAACATCTTCATCTCTGCCACACTCAGCTTATGTTCGTGCTCCCCTTTAGCCGCCCAACACTCCGTACCATACAGCATAGCCGGTCTTATAGCGGTGCGATAGAATTTACCTTTAAGTTTTAAAGGCACTTTTTTGTCGCATATAAAACCAGATGCACTCCGCCATTTTGACCAACCTGCTTGGATCCTATGATTTACATCCTGTTCAATTTCTCCATTATCCTGTATGATGCACCCAAGATACTTAAAACTTTTAACTTTTCGTAGGATGTTTTCTCCAATCTTCACCTCTATATTGGGGTTTTTCCTTCTCAGATTGAACTTACATTCCATATATTTCGTCTTTCTACGGCTTATGCGCAGACCATACACTTCTAAAGCTTCTCTCTATAACTCCAACTTCTTATTTAGGTCTTCTCTTGACTCTCCCATAAGGACGATATCATCGGCAAAAAGCATGCACCATGGCACAGGCTCTTGGATGTGCTCTGTGAGTACTTCCAAGACTAATGTGAAAAGGTATGGACTTAAGGATGATCCCTGGTGTAATCCTATACCAATAGGAAATTCCTCTGTCGCACCACCTTGAGTCTTCACACTAGTTGTGGCCCCGTCATACATGTCTTTAATTGCTCGAATATATGCGATCCTTACTCTCCTCTTTTCTAAAACCTTCCATAAGACCTCCCTTGGTACCCTATCATACGCTTTTTCCAAATCAATAAACACCATATGTAGATCCCTTTTATTACTACGATACCTCTCCATCATCCTTCTTAATAGGTATATCGCTTCAGTGGTAGATCTGCCTGGCATAAATCCAAATTGGTTCTCTGTTACTTGTGTCTCTTTTCTCAACCTCCGTTCTATCACCCTTTTCCCATAACTTCATAGTATGACTCATAAGCTTAATCCCTCTATAGTTTCTGCAACTTTGTATATCCCCCTTATTCTTGTAGATAGGTACGAAGGTGCTCTTTCTCCACTCATCAGGCATCTTCTTTGACCCTAAAATCTCATTAAAAAGCTTGGTTAACCAGTTGATGCCTTTTTCTCCAAGACCCTTCCAAACCTCAATCGGGATATTATCAGGTCCTACTGCCCTGCCATTTTTCATCTGCTTTAGAGCTTCTTTTACCTCGAAGTCTCGAATCCTTCGATAGTAGTCAAAGTTTTGATCTTCTTCCCTTGTACATAATCGACCAAGGCTCGGAAGAGTCTTCTGTCCCTCATTAAATAACTCGTAGAAGTAGCTCTTCCACCTTTCATTAATCTTCTCCTCTTGAGCCAACACCTCTCCATCCTTATCCTTTATGCACTTAACTTGATCCAAATCTCTCGTTCTTCTTTCCCGGCTCTTTGCGATTCTATATATACCTTTTTCTCCTTCTTTCGTGCCCAAAGACTGGTAGAGACCCTCATATGCTCTTGTTCTTGCTTCACTTACAGCCACTTTTGTCTCTTTCTTAGCCGTCTTATATTTTTCCCAGTTATCTGCATTGCGGCATAAAGACCACTCTTTAAAGCATTCCCTTTTTATCTTTATCTTTTCTTGTATACTCGCATTCCACCACCAGGACTCCTTGTCTCTTGGTCCTATTCCTTTAGATTCACCAAAACTTTCTTTTGCTGTTCTTCTAATAACTTCTGCCATCTCCCTCCACATCTCTTCCGCGCTTCCATTCCCATCCCACTTTGCCTCTTCTCCTACCCGTCTTAGGAAGCTTTTTTTGTTCCTCACCTTTCATCCGCCACCACCTCGTCCTTGGGTTCTTCGTATGATGTCTTTTCCTCAACTTTTGCTCAACGCGAAAATCCATGACGAGCACCCTATGTTGTGTTGTCAAACTCTCTCCCGTAATAATTTTACAGTTAATGGAAAATTTCCGGTCGACTCTCCTCAACAAGAAGAAGTCGATTTGAGAGCTTGTCATGCCACTCTTATAGGTTATAAGATGTTCGTCTCTCTTTTTAAAACATGTATTTGCGATGAAAAGATCAAAGGTTGAGGAAAAGTCCAAAATAGTTTTACCATCGGCATTGATCACCCCGAAACCATGGCCTCCGTGAATACTCCCATATCCAGTCACTTCTCTCCCAACATGGCCATTTAAATCTCCTCCTAAGAAAATCTTGTCTCCCAAAGGTATGCCTTGAACCAAACTCTCTAGATCCTCCCAAAACCTAATCTTGTATTGTTCGTCTGAACCCACTTGCGGTGCATAGGCGCTAATCACATGGAAAGCACCTCCCTCCACCACAAGTTTGATAGAGATGATCCGATCTCCCACCCTCTTAACATCCACTACGTCCTTCTTCCACTGCTTATCCACAATTATTCCAACCACATTCCTATTCTTCACTTTTCCTGTATACCAAAGTTTGAAACCAGAAGTATCTAACTCCCTAGCCTTTGCACCAACCCATTTCGTTTCTTGTAGGCACATAATGTTAATCTTCCTCCTTGTCATGGTGTCTACCACCTCCATGGACTTTCCTGTTAGAGTGCCTATGTTCCATGTCCCAAATCTCAACCTTCTGTCGTTTCGACCTTTACCTTTTACTTTGTGAACTAGCTTATTTACCCTCGTCCGTTCACGAAAACGCGAGAACCCTTGCTCATTTAACACTACATCCGGGCACCGATGCAGCGGCTCTTGCTTTGATACCGTACTCGAGCCATACGGCGCGTTGCTTCCGGGCAACGACCTAGCTTTAGCGCAATAATGTCTTTGATTCATGTTATGGGGGTTCGGCTATAATTTTATGTTGGTTGCCGAAGACCTAACACAACCCTCCTCCTTTATCCGGGCTTGGGACCGGCTATGTACCGCTAGTGTAACATAGGCGGAGTTAAATAATTAACTCCTAATTTAATAAAAACAAATTTTTGATATCTTCAAATTTGGTGTCGAATTAATGGATTTTGGATTCTTAATAAGTATTAAATATTTAAAAATTATTTATTTTTATATTTTTTAAATTAAATATCAATTTTTATTTATTTTTAATAAATTAAACGACTATATAGATACCAGAATAAGCACCTTTAATAAAATTCACAGTTAACAATCTAATAAAAGTAGGTCTCATCCAAATAGACTTTGCCGAAAAATGGAAATTTTTTTTGAAATAAATAAAAAAATAATAATTTCACAAACCAATTTTTTTTTTATTTTTCGAAATCTATTTCTTTTAGAATTAGAACAAGTTCGCCCATGCATCCACAAACTTGCAGATTTTGTTAAAATTTGTCCATTACATCAACGAATTTCATTCAAATTAATAAGTTTGCATTAGTGTGGCTAATTTACTCTTATATTCGTACCATTTAGATTATATTAATATATTTTTTATTTTTTTCATTTAATTTATATAATTTAAAATTTTAAATTATGAAATTTTTATTTAAATAACCATAATTTAAAATAATAATTTAATTTAATTTAATAAAAATAAACATAGGTCATTTATTATTATTATTATTATTATATATACTCATACCGAGTACATTTTACAAGTTTGATAATAAAAATATATTCTCTAACATATAATAATAAAAAATAATTTCATATTTAACAAGTTAAATATTTTAATAATGTATTGGAAGATATAATATTATATCTTACTTCCATGATCTTTTATTTTGAATTCAATGTTATATATTTTAAAAATTTTATTAAATTAAAATGAGTCTAAGATTCATCTTTACATAATTTGTCTATTTTAATATAATATTTTTAAAATTATCCATTTGTCTTTGTGTGAAAGCATGTAATTGATTTATTATATTATTAAAAAATTTAAATTGCTATTAACTATTTATCCAAAAACTAAATGCCTAGTCCATTGAATGAGTGATTTTATTTATAATTTTTTAATTTAAAAATAATACAAGAATATTAATTTTTTAATTTAAAATTATCGATTTTAAATAATTAATTTTTTTAACCAAATAAATATAATTAAGCATGAGTACAATAATGCGATTGCGTTCTATGTTTATTTTTATTAAATTAAATTAAATTATTTATTTAAATTATATCTATTTAAATTTTAAATTAAAAAAATTTATAATTTAAAATTTTAAATGATGTGAATTAAATAAAAAATATACTAATATAATATAAAATGTATAAAAATAAGAGCAAATAAGCAAATTCACTGTATCAGTGGATGAATTTTTTTCAATTTAAAAGAAAAGAATTTTAAAAAATAAAAATAAAAAAAATTTTAAAAATTTTTTTGAAAATTTTTCTTTAAAAATGTGGTTGTAGCGAGTCGAAGGCACCGCGAATCACCTTCTTCCATCTCAGTTTCTCACCTGCTGAAAATATTCGGCTTCATCGCCTTAGCATTGGCCTAAAAAGAAACCTTGCAATCGTGCAACCAAACCTTGTCCGACTATGGCTTCAGCGCGGTTTCTCCGCCCAAGTCACCTTCATATTCATGGTGGTTTTACCTCTGCGCTTCCCGCCATTCCACCCTTCTCACGCAACCGTCTTACCTCGCTCGACCGGGTTTGCTTCTTTACAAACCGGTCCCTGCCTCCTCTGTGCGCGGTGCCCAAGATTGGTTTCTCAGCAGCAAAAGATGAAGCCGCTTCTCGTAAGTTTCTCTACTCAGATCCACCGAACCCCATCCCCACGCCACCACTTTTTCTAATACTTTCACTTTGAGTTCAAACCTCATTCCTTGTATGATTGTGCCCGTGTTTTTTTATTTTTTATTTTTTATAGCTGGTGATATTGAATTCGAGGCGCCACTGAAAATTGTGGAATATCCAGACCCGAAATTGAGGGCCAAAAATAAACGCATAGTTAGCTTCGATGATAATCTTAAGAGTCTTGCCCGCGAGATGTTTGATGTAATGTATAAGTAAGCACTGTAATGTTATCCTCCCTTAGTACTAAGTCTTTGTTTGAATGGTTTGCTTTATTATTGTAACACAACTTTGATTTTCTTTCATTTGGGAGATATTTTAGGAAACAAAATGCTATTTATACACTAAAATCAACCACAAAAATCATCTATTTATAATAAGATACATGTTAGAATATAAATACACATTGAAAATAAGTTAAACAACACATGTATTTAACTATTTATATACAAATATTTGGTTGTTGATTTTGGTGTAACCCTAACTTCTGTTAGATACCAAAAATGGTGATTTAGGTGGAATCATAATTTTAAAGTAGCATCAGTGACTTGTGTTGAGATGGTTGCATAGAGTAATTCTTAACTCCATTGTCTAGAAAAACAGTTGTTTTTTACTGATTTTAAGCAAAGGAACTATATTTTAACTTGATGGAAAGTTTGACGGTTCACAAGCTGTATTTTGTTTGGGAGTTGGGACGTTTGGAGAATGTCCCAAACACACAATAGTGATGTTAGACAACGATACATTATTCCCTACTTGCTATAGAAAGCTGGGGAAAAAATGAAGAAAAACAGTGGTATATACAAGTATATAACATAGGTTGGTGGATGATGCATTAGAGCCTAGCTTATTGTTGTTATTTGGCTATTGCATATATGCCACATCAATCAAATTACACTTTCCAAGTCCTTGTCCACTCGTGCATGTGTCATGTGAGGGGGTGCATTAACAGTGCCAAATTTCCTAGAGTCTAGAGATAAGCTCTGGAAGCCTGCCTTGGGCAACCCTCTACTCCATCTAGCTAGCTTATGCAGTGGAGTTAGGCCCACTCTATAATACTTTCTGATATCCCAGTTTTTTTTTTAATCCATAATCAACCAGGAAAATAAGAGAGAAAAGAGTAATTCAGCAAATGAGAGAAAGAATACACTCTTGTATGATGTTGTGTCTTACATGGGAGGAATACTGGCATCTATTTATAATAATAGTAAAACCCTAATACTAATAAGGAAAAAATGACAAAAATCAATACTAATCCTAACAGATCATATTTGATACTCTGATATGATAGATTCTATCCTGATTTCTAACAGTTTTGTCCTCTTCATTTCCTTGTTCTGTCTTTGGTTAGCTCTTATTCTCTCTTCCCATCAAATTCTGGTTCTCTCTGGGTCTGTCAAACTCATAGATGCCTTTGTAACCTTTTTAAGTCTTGAAATAAACTAACAGTAAAAACTTTCTAGGGCTACTGTAATCTTACAAATGATAACACCATTCATTTCTACAGAACCGATGGTATTGGTCTCTCAGCACCCCAAGTTGGAATTAATGTTCAACTGATGGTGTTCAATCCAGTGGGTGAACCTGGGGAAGGAGAGGAAATTGTTCTTGTAAACCCAAGAGTTAGCAAATACTCAAAGAAACTGTCAATTTTAAATGAAGGGTGTCTATCATTTCCTGGAATATATGCTGATGTGAAGGTAGAAAACACAATTTCTCTTTCTCTGTGTGCTTTTATAATAGTTTGTTTGTTGGAGTTGCGCCCTTTTTTATTTTGCCTGCCCAAAATGATTCCTTTCATAAAACTTCATATTTTCACCTTCCTTTTAAACACTTCTCTCTTATGAACTTTGAAACTAGTCTCTTATTTGTCTTTCATCTACTTATAGTTACTTTCTCACTCTCACCAAACAAAAATTCATTTGTTATTTTCTTTTGATAAATGAATGTCATTTCCATTTTCCTGATTATGGAAATAAAATTCATTATGTGTGTTTAGTTTTTGTATAATTAATTGTAAAGGGAAAGTAGAAAGTTAATTTTATCTATGGCCCTTTTTGGTATAACGATAATTCTAAATTTGTTGAATCTGCATTGTGCTTTTCTGGTGACTTGACTCTAGAAAGGATTTCTATTTTGTATCTCTTTGGTTATCTACTTGGATATTAGTGGTTTTCCTTTATTGATCATACAAAAGGATTAGCATAGTTTGTTGCATGGTTTATCCACCTAGGAATATTTTCCTTCTTTTATTTTATGATACCTTGTTCTCTTTCAATAAAATATCTTTTGTCTACATATTTGTTTATCGTTGTGTTCCTTTCTTCTTGCCATGACAAACAACAAAGGAATGAGACTGTTTTAGAATTTTTCTTGTGCTGAAATGAAAGAATTTTTCCTAGTAATTAATATAAAATATATAATCAAGCTTTTCCCATGAAAGCTAAGACCAAGCTTTTATGTTGTAGCAATTTCTTTAAGCTCCTCCTTGAATGAATTGTTACATCAGTACACTCGAGTGATCATTCTAGTGAGCTTCAGTGTTGACATGTGGGATTTTATTTTCCCCTTGAAAAAGTTATTAGCACAAATTGTGTCCTTAAATTTGTTATTTCATTTAGTTCAAGTGTTATCCATACTTAAGTCATGACTTCTGTAGATGAAGTCTGTCTGCTGTTTTGAGGACTGTCAACTTGTGCTCAACTGAGACAACATAACCTACTTGTCATTCTCATTTGTTTGATGATTATTCTGCTGATGGTCTGAAGTATTTATTCACTCTTTCACCTCCTTAAAATTTCTTATTATTGTGGTTTAGCGAGCTGAATCAGTGAAGATTGATGCACGTGATGTAAATGGAAATAGATTTTCATTCTCGTTGGATGGGCTTCCTGCTCGAGTATTCCAGCATGAGTTTGATCATCTGCAGGTTAGTTTCAACTTTATTAGTTAAATGGTTTCACATGAATGGTTTTTCCTCAATTTATTATTTTCAACTAACCTTGATGTTTCATCAATGGACAAGGAACATGAAACCCAAAACACTTAGGTTTTGTTTAGTCAATGTTCTTCACTTCAATTGCCTGTATTATATGGAACACAAAATGCATAGGGTGTGTGTAGAATGCCAAAAAAAGAAAAAGAAAAGGATGGAGTTAATTTGAAATGAAATTGAATTAAATTACAATAAAAAATAATTTAGAACCCATAATTTATAAAGTGAGAATTGAATTGAATTACAACCAATTATTGTGTTTCAAACTTAATCAATTATTGCATCATGCATACAATTATCGTTGTCCCCCCAAAATAGCGGCCATTCTGCTATAATGTTTTGGGGTCAACCACTTAGCAATAGAATCCATGATTGACTTGTATGGTTTAGCACTAAGGGGTCAAGTTTCCCTAATTCTTTTCCAACTAATTTTAAAGTGTAACTCCTCGTAAGACCCATCATATGTGTAGTTGAAATGTCAAATTGTCAATTTAATAATAGCATTAGCACAATCCAGCTGAGTCCTCTGTCAACACTTAATAATTCCCACATTATATGGCTCACCAATCCCACCAAATCATCCACTCTCATATTTCCCATGCTAGCTGAGAACAGGGCTGTTAGGCACCTTCTACGTGAACTACTGGCTTGGTGCTTCTGGTTTACTGACGTGATTTTGTGTCACTACCTGCTGGTTAACACGTGGGTACAGCTTACCTATAATAATCTGTGCAGGGGATTCTTTTCTTTGAGAGAATGACTGAAGAAGTTCTCGGTAATATCCGTGAACAGCTACAGGTTAGAACAACTGAACTTTCTTTTTGTATTCTGTCAATAGTTGATTTCCCATGACCTGAGAAATACATCATGATGACATAGATAATACTAATATTTCAAAGAGATAGTAAATGAGGCAAAGGTATGCCGTTATTTGAAAATATCAATCATGTCATGTATTCTATCTTGGTGGATGTGACCAAGACTACCATAGCTTCTCTTTCACTTAAAAGTTTATTATTCATAGTTTTTTGTATCTATACATCGATATCTATAACTATAATTGTCCCCATTAAAGGTCATTTGGTATCCAATTTTTATCCTAAACTGTCCAGCCTATCTCTCACATTGTACATATGTGAACTTAATGCTTGATGGCAGTCCTCTAGGGAGGTTTATTTCCATATATTTGTTATTTCTATATTTTCTTCAAATAATCTAATGTTTTGAAGCTTTTCATTGCTTCAAATACAAACAAACATTTCATAGTTTATTACGTTTTTAGTGCTTAAACTGTGTAAGATCTTCCATGTCTACACTATGTTATAATATAACATCCTGAAATTGTCTTGGACATTATCCTAAATACTGACCAAAGTACAATGTGGATATTCCTAATGTGTTGGAATCTTAAAAAAATATTCAGTTCTTTCTTTATTTGGTAATTTAGGATATGATTGTTAGGAGAATATAATAGAAGCATAAATCATTCATCTTCAGATACAAATGTTTTTAATGCTTGGGAATAATCATTACAGGCCTTGGAAATGAAGTATGAACAACTGATTGGAGTACCAAGTCCTGAAAAGATACAAAACAGGAGGGAAAGAAGGAATGCTGTCGGTTTTGGGAAATCGTGATCAAACCTTACCCAGGTCTCTGCCTCATGGTTTTCATGATAATAAATTCCATTTTTCCTATCTGTATACTTTATGCTTCTTCTTGAAAAATGATTTTCTCCTATTTTACCAGTCAATATCAGGTACAACCATAAGCTCAACACCTACAAAGATTTCGAATTCGAAACGTTTCGAGTTTGCACAAGTATTGGCAGGGGACTGCTCTGCAAAGAGAAAGCTGGCTGAAACATAAAACATTCTTTTTGACGCAAGTCCTTCTGGCCCAGAAAAGTGAGATTTCTAATGGATCCTATTCGTTTCTTAGCTATGAAAGAAAATTCAACGAAAATCAGAGTATAGAAGAACAGGAGTGC
Source organism: Arachis hypogaea (assembly GCF_003086295.3). Classification (NCBI taxonomy): domain Eukaryota; kingdom Viridiplantae; phylum Streptophyta; class Magnoliopsida; order Fabales; family Fabaceae; genus Arachis; species Arachis hypogaea. The sequence goes on along the minus strand of NC_092041.1, from coordinate 105,080,709 downwards.
TAAAAATGAAATCATCCTCTCTGTCGCATTATCAAAGTGTTCATTCATCATATTCTGTTTATAAAAATACTCTTCTAAAAATGTTATTTGTTGTTATTAAATTTGGTTCCTTTTGTCATGCATCTAGAAAAAACAAGATATTCTGAGTGTTTCAATAACATTTAATATAATGGAAAATCAGGTTTCTGAATCTATGATAGGTTTATAACACACTCAATCATTTGTATTGTAATTGAATTAACAGCGATATTTGAGTTTAGCATGAGAAGATCTGGTGAAAGAATAGTTGTGTAAAAGCTAGATATTATGAGTATGAAGTCGAACTCGAGAAGATTTGTGGTAAAGACTATCTTGTAAAGGAATTAAAATTTGCGAAATAGACAAGTCTTAGTTGAATTAGTATAAATTCTTTGAGTGATTTATATTACTTTGTTTTGGAGTTTTTTCAAATAGTCTAAAGTTATTTTTTATTGTTTCTAATAATAATTTCTTTGTTCACAAGTTCAATGTTTGATAATCGGTTGTTTGAAAAATTTGTGATTTACAAGAAGGTGTTATTTACTTATTTTAGAACGATTTAATTCTTTTTTCTGTACTACTTTAGTGCTATTTCATGTAAAATTATATAAACTAATATGATATTTTAGACAATATTATGAACAAATATAGATTCTTCAGTGCTCGTAGAATAAGTAAAAAGTTGTTTATTCGATGCTTATTGTTTCAACAATTGCATTAAAAACATGGAGAAAGTAGAGTAGAATAATAAGTTACATGTGAATTGCAAACACGGAGTTTAGCTTAAATAGATTTTTAGCGCCAAAATTTTTTATCAGAAAACCAAGGATAGCCATGAAGTACTACTTATATTCTAGCATGATACACACATAAAAACATGGGGAAAGATGGACTTATAGCCCTGTATCTGCAGTTCTGCACCAAAAATCAACACAAACTAATTCATCCAAATGAAAAATACTCAAAAGAACATTCGAGAACGAAAATTACTGAATAAAAAAGGTACGACATCACATTACAAAATAAAATCCATGCCGCAATACACAAGATTAAAAAACTAAAAATAAAAATAAAAAACAGAACAAAACAGAGATGAACAGTTTCCATATCCGGCGACCTTGCATATAAATGCATCTTTATTAAAAGCATGAAATTTCTAGTTTACCAACTAAACGAGATCCACGCCTAGTTCATGTAGGCCTCAATTCCAATCATATCAAGCTCCATTGGAACATAGTTCTCTGTGCCATCAATCAGAACAGAACCATTCCCAATTTCATTAGAACTGAACTTCACTGGTATATTGCCACCATACCCAGTGATGCATGCATTCTGCTGCAGGTTGTAATCCTCATTCTTTATTTTCAACTGTTTCATGGATTTCTTTAGCTGCTTTTTTGCCGCATCAGCTGCAGTGACCTCTTTGACGTAGCGCTCAAGCAATGATTCCCCAAAGTAAGTCTGGTTCTTCTTCTTCCTGGGTTGTCTCTTGCTACTCTTCTTTCGCTTAGCGGCGTTCCAGTGGTTCTTAATTGTGTTCTCAGTGCGGCCGGGGAGCCTCCTTGCAATTTCAGCCCACTTATTTCCAACTTGCTTGTGAGCTTCAATTAGTAGTTTATCCTCTTCTTCATCCCAGGAGTCCTTCTATATGTGTATAAAATAAAGGTTCAATATAATATAGATACAATATATGAAACTCTACACATAATAGTCCAAAGTTAATCCAAATAGAAAATCATAATAGACAAAGTTAATAAAAGACAAGATACAAATAGCATAAATGCATAAACATAACTACAATAAATCATAATAGACACGATCCATATAATATTTGGGAGAAAATAAAAAATTAATCCAAATACTCCAAAGTTATTTTATTTAACAAAAATGTTATTTGTATATTAAAATCAGTCACTATATATTTATATACAAATACATGTATAGTTTAATTTATTTTTAATGTATATTTTATATTTCAATATATATTTTACCTGATAACTAATTTTAATAACCGATTCTAATGTATACCTAACTCTAAATGTTATACACATAGAATTATAATGTTATGTTAAATAACGTAACTTTAATTATTGTCTTCCTAAGATTACCAAAACATTCAATCTCCCTATCTTTTAAATTGAACATTATGGAATAATTGATGAGTAAAATTGATTATGATATTAAATGTGCATATTTTTTGTCAATTTTAATGTTAATAAGTTGCAAAGCAAACTCATTTTATATTGTCATTCGATTATAAAACTTTATTTAATATTGTGGGTGATGGAACAAAGCACATCACTGAGTTTCTGGGCAATACTTTTGAATCCATTATGAATGAAAGGGCAAGTTATTCAAGGGGGAGAAGAATATAATAGATGTTGATGGATCATGGATCAATATATAATTCAGAGATAAACGGTATTTTTAAAAGTTTTATTTTGATCCAACATTTTTGTATAAAGAATATCTTATCGTCTTATCGATGTAGTGATTTATAGTTAAAATAATATTAAAATTTGTTCAAAAACAACAAAAATGAAAAGAAAATGATGAAAAAAATTTAGGTTTAACCTGATCCATATCTTAATGGACTTTAAAGTATTAATTTAAACTCAATTATTCATGGGTATTTTTTGGATCAATATTCTTTGAAGAGGTTCATTAAAAAAAGTTGCTACGAATGAGTACGTATTAATAGTTCGATAATATATGATACAATTATTTTTTTTTCCCAAAACTAGTTTCTAAAATTGATATATTCTAGAGTAAAAACGAAAACTTTAACCACTAAATGGATTGGGTTTGGGCCAATGCCATGACCCACATTGCTGGGACTGCGCAAGGTGCTGCTGGAGGTGGACTCACTGGTTGCTAGTGACAAGGATCCGCAACATTATAAGGAGAGATTGGGAGGTGAAGATCTCTGGTATGTTTGTGATACTTAGGATTGGAGGTTGTCCAATCTACTTGACCAAAAAAAAGATCTCTCATATGTATAGAAAAGATAACACAGGGACCCGTAATCTAACTAAGGAGAGTTTGAGTACTAATTATGATACTACTTCCTAAGACTCAGTTTGGGTAAACAACTTAATTAAATTATTTTTAAAGAAATAGTTTAAATAATAAATATTTATATTAAAAATAACTTATAAATAAGTTATTTTGTATTTGGTTTTTTAATTCTAAAAGTATTTATTTTAAGAGAAAAGTGATAAAAGACTTTTTATTATGAGAGAAGTCATTTTTTTAACTTCTCCTTAAGCACTAAAATAGTTTTTTAGAAAATTGCAATTTTGTTTTGAAAATTATACCAGACATTAATACTACACCTTTTCATAAGTTAAAAGTTAAAAAAAAGTCACTTATGAACCTATCCAAACAGGCCTAAATCAACCCTCCATTACTCTTAGACTTATTCTCTTTGATGATTTTAGAGGGGCTTATTTACCGTGTGAAAGAAGATATGGAAAAAGATATCATCACATGCAGACCTACTAAATCCTTATCAACACACATGCATGTGCTCACACGCTTTAAATTAGAAATCGTATTCCACATCGCTCACTCGTTCATAGTATTAAGCTTCCAATAAGTGTGTGTGTGTTTTCTTCACTAACTTTTCTCTATACTCAAACAACGAAAAAGATTAGGGTGTCGATTGTCGATGTCCAGATTGCATCGCCTGTCCATTTCTGGTACCATCTAGGTCTACTTTTCTGACATCCTAATCTACTTTTGTTTTTGGATTGAGAGTGAGAAGCAGTGTTTTGCTCATGGGTACAAGCTAATCAGCCAATTCAGTTTAATTATAGGTTTTTAATATTTTTCCACAAAAAGTTCTAGAACACAATTTGAAGACCTACTGGGGTTGTGTGCAATACATAATAAAATTAGAAGATTTTTTCGGTTTTTCATGGCATCCCATATCTAGCAGGTTACGGACTAATTCACTTATACTTGTTTAAAAAGACTAGTAAGCTAACTATTAGACCAACCCAAGTTGGTTAATGGAATTAGAGTTTTTCCAAAAAAAACTTGAATAAAAGATAAATAGATTCTTAACCTTTTGCCTACGAATATTTAAGCCCTTCAGTATTGGAAAATATATTTAGCTCCCTCATCTTTGAAAATGTGTGACATTTATATCCCTTCGTGGGTTAGTATTAAAAAAGTTAATGAAAAATACTTATCTGGAGGGAAGATTACTGATGTGTTTGTTATGATGATGATGTGGATGGTTGGCAACTACAAGAGGACAAATAGGTTCTTTACGTAAAATGTTGCCATTTTGACAGTGAGCTCTATTTTTTCAAAGTCTATTGAAGCCAAAACCATTGTTTCTACTTCTGCCACTTGTTTGGGAGGGAGTTGAAGAAGGATTGTCTATGGCCAGTGATAAAATCTCTTCAAGCACAAGGCGTGGTGGAGACAGACAAGAGAGCTCCGTTTCAACCACGAGTCATTGCGTTGTGCCAATAGGAGATGAGAGAGATGGGATTGCGCCAAAGTGCTTCTACGATGTCTATGTCATTCTCTATAAGTCCAGAACAATCACCAATAGACTGTTTCTTGAGTGTCCATACTTCAAGATAAGTTGATATTGCGTTATATTTGGATGAAATTGTTAAGTGTATAATTGGTTGGTTGTATGGCATTTTGATGCAGGTTAAACAACGGTATTGTAATTTTTTCTTTAACTTGATGTGCACCTAGGAAAAATTGGGGATATAGAGACTCAAACTTTGGGTACCAACTATGACGGTGAATGTGGAGACATTGAAGAATATTTGTTTGAAAGAAAAGAGTTGAAAAGAAAATTGAATGCTTTGGAAAAAAGATGTTATCTTCAAAAATGATGAAACACCTGAATTTGTGATCAATTGTGATTAATTTATTTGTTGTATATGTTGATGTATATGTCTTAAATGGGTGAAAATGAATGTGGTACTTGTTGCTATTGTAATGAAATTTGTCAAGTTGGTTATATATGTTAAATGCGTTTTGTCATAATTCCAATTTTTTTTCAATAAAAATAACTAAACAAAACACAAATATTATCAAAAGAAGCAATTCTAAGAGAATTATAATCCCATTAATAAGAGTAGCATAATATAAACAAAGTTTTCAATAAGTGTATCTGACTTTCTAAAAATATATACACCACAAAAAGCTAAGTTTCACACAACTTTGACACAAACCTTCAATAATGATGCTATGTAAACCCCATTATAGAATAATACAATCACACATTAAACCCTATAAATTATATTCAAACCCTAACTCATGTTTCAAAAATTTTAAAATCATTTCACTCGAAACAAATTTTGCTTCTTTTACACACACAAAACATTAAATAATTAACATCACACAACACCATGTATTGTCTCATCTGTTTAAACACCAATACACATAACATCGAAAAGTTTCATTCCCTCTATAGACAATAGAAGCTTTTTCGCCAAAAAAAATCTAAGCGTCACATTCACCAATCACCATTTTTCAACTTAGCACAGTAGCACTATGAAGTATGAACTAAAAGACTTTCTTTTTTTAGGGAGAAAGAGCATCTTTGTTTTCTCGTAGGGTTTGATGTAATTGTTGGAGTCAATTATGGATGTTATTGGAATTATGAAGAAACAAAGTGGGGGTGAGGGATTAGAATGGTGTCGTTCTGAGCCACCAGAGGTGTATTTGCCCTTTCACTTTTTGCCAACCATCCACATCATCACCATAACTGACACATCATCAATCTCCCTCTAGTTAGCATTTTTCGTTATATTTTTTAACCCATCACTGTTAAAGAATATAAATGTCACGTGTTTTCAAATGTGAGTAGGGATGACAATTTTCTTCGCCGGATGAGTATCCATAGGAATTTACCCGTCGGGGGACATGTTTGGGGGTCATCCCCCCTTCGCAGGGGCGGGGAATGAGTATCCCTTTAATAAATGGGGCGGGGACAGGGGAAAAGGTACCCTCCCCGTGATACCCGTATAATACCCATGGGAATGAATTTACATAAATATCCTTGTGTGTGTGTGTGTATTATGATGGAAACCTAATTCTCGCAAGCCTCTGCCTCACTCACTCACTCATCCCTTCACTATCACTCTCACATCCTAACCTAAATCCCATCTCATCCTCTCTGTGTTTCTTCCTCTCCCTTCCTCCCTCGCCGACATCTCTGACCTTTTTCCCTCACCGTCGCTCACCTTGCTTCTCATAGCATTGTTGCCACCTCCGCCTCTGCTCAACGAAGACGAAGCTACTCCATCCATGTCTATGTTATTACCAGCTTCTTCAGATTTTTCGTCAACAGTCGTGCCTCTGGTCCATCACCCTTAGATTTGTCATCATCAGTGGCCAACAAGCTATTTGCATTCTTTTAATTATATAATTATCCAAAAAATTTTGATTTTTTCCCAACAATCATCATCATCGTCTATGATATATATATAAAGATTGTATTGATTTATACATATTGTTAATGTTTGATTTGTATATCTTTTGTGTAGTTTTTATAAATATAATGCATGAATATATTTGATTTTATTATACTATAAATTGTATTTTGTTGGAAAATGATTTAGAATGGATGGAAACAAATCTGATTTAATTATAATGTAATTAAAATTATTTGATTGTTCTACATAATTGTAGTATTTCTATATAGATTGGAATTAAATTAAAGTTTCTTGTTAATTTTTGCTGTTTTCTTTTACCTTGTTTTGTTTTTAAAAAAATCCGTAAATATCTATGGGGACTTGAATATCTGGCGGATGGTGGGTACCTGTTACCCGCCACGGCTATGGGGCGAGGACGGAAAATTTTTTGTCTTATGGGGTGGGAGACAGTGGGCTAGTATTCGTCTCATGGAGACTCATTACCATCGCTAAATTTGAGGGAGTTAAATATATTTTTCAATATTAAAGAACTTAAATACCCACAAACAAAAAAATTAGAGACCTATTTATCTTTTATTCTTTTTTAGCATCAATGAGTAATGGGCCAAATATCCAAGCATAGCTCATTACTGTAAAAAAAATACCACTCTTTTTATTTATCTTTTCATTTTAACCAAGGTTCATACTTTTACTTGTAGGTTTAGAATCTTTGACAAATTTATATTTTATATTTGAAAATGATGATAATTCATATTAAAAAAATCTTTTACTTTAGTTTAATTTGGATATATAATAATTTTAAATATATTACCATCGATTATATAATTAATTTTAATCAATAAAGTGAATTATTCAATCTATTTTTGTAATTATTCAATACGAATTTATAATTCTCTTATTTCAATAATTAAGAATTATTTAAATTATTTACATATATTTATATAATTAGATAATATAATTTTATTATCTATGTTTTGTGTTGTGTGTATTTATTATTCTAACTCAATTATTTCATTTAAAATTTTAAACTTTTGAATTGCCAATAGTTTGAATGGTTCAATATACAATTCGATTTTCAAAACATAAAAAAATAACTATCATGAACTAGAAGAGGAAGAAGAAAAGAAAAGAAGAGAAAAAGAGAAAGAGAAAAAAAAGAAGGCAGCAAAACAACAAAATACATATTTTATTATTTAAAAAATATTAGCGTCAAAATAATATTTATTATTAATGATGGAAAGTGGGATTGAAACAAAAAATAAAATAAAATAACATCATAGTTGTTAGAGTGAGGATGATGTAGACAAGCTAATAAGAAAGGAAAAGAATTAACCTTAATATCCGGCTGAAGATGATTGAACCATCTCTCTCTACATTGCTTTCCTATCCTACCGCTGATTAGTGTTGCTATGTAGGTCCAATTTTTAAACCCAAAGAGTTCAACTAGCTGTGTTAGTAACCTACATGAACACATAAAAACCCAAATTCTTAGCATATATCAACAAAAGGAACAAATTGAAAAACCTATTAATGAACTTCATCAAGAATAATAAATATCACTGAAAGCAAAACAAATATTTCTTGAAAATTTGACTTTGTTAAGAAGAATTTTGTTGAATGCATCATTCAACAAGGTGATTATTACTACCATAAAAATATCTTCACGTGAAGATAGAATTATAAATCAGTTAGATGATTGAATTAAACATATCAAATTATCTAACGGTTCGTAATAGCATTTTGCTTCAATTTATCTGTGTATGAGAAAAAGAGAGAAAGAATAAATTTGGATTATATGTTATACATATCCTCATCTGCACTCCACTGGCCTTTGATTATTTCGGTAACACTTTGTTGAATGTTGCCTTTCCTCCTTAGTCCCTTTTTTTGGGGCATTTGGTTGTTGAGAAAAGGATTTTGAATATTGTTCCAGTGAGCATTTTCCGTTGGAGTTAAGGTTGAAAGCTCATCCTGGAGCTTGAAATTCATTGGCACCAATAGAGATGCATCATAAATTAATGATGGTACGAAAGCATCATCAATTTGAACTTGGTTTTTCTGAGATAAATCCCATAAGCTATTGTGGTTGTTTGGAAAAGCATGAATATCCTCCACTTGGTTCTTGTTTGGTACAAATGCCATGGAGCAGAATGTGTTTGTAATATCTTTTAAGGATTGAAGATGGTGGAAATCGTTCTTGTATAAAATTTCATTTTTCAATGGAGGATATACAAGGAGGGATTTTTGTTGCATGGGAACCATGGTGGATATCTCTGTCTTTATGCATGGATTTTCATAAATAGTCCCAGAAAGATAAGTGAAATCCTCAAAGAAATTTTGATTAAACTCCATGAAACCTTAGAGAGAAAAAAGGTTAGTATGGACAAAGTGAGAGAGGTACTATTGTGTACCAAGGAAGGCACAAAGTTAGAGAATGTACGAGGAAAGAATGAGGGTATTATGGGGGTTTTATAGTGAGATTGAAGTGACACGTGCTCATTGATGTTGAACATCAATGATCAATCCAATGGCCTAGACTCATTGTTTTTGTGACTATTGAGCTTCTTCCCTTCAGAAATTAAAGAAAGAAATTAAAATGAATGTTATCTCCTTTTATATTCTTCTATATTTATTACTATCAAATGTTTTTAATGTAGAAAGAGAAAAATGAAATAATGATGAGGTTGTTGCAAAGTCTTTTTTATTTTAAAATAGTACAAGAAAAAATTTGGATACACATGAATTACATGTGATTGCTTTTTCCATTTGAAGAGTAGAGAATCACGTTTATGGGTGGCAAAATTCTCTAAGACATAAGGATTTCCGTGAATACCGCCCTGAATGGGGACCCGAAGATAGAAATTTTTTTCGTAAAGACGGGAATGGGGACCGAATTCCCCCGAAACAGGCATGGGGACCCGAGCGGGGGATCCCTGTTCCGTTATTATTGATCTCCAAAATATGTAAATTTTTACTTAATTATCCTTGATAATTTATTTATACTATAGATTTTTTAGTCTTTTCACATGTTACATATATATGTATAAAATAAAAACCATAATCCAAATTTGTACACTACTGTGCCATCACCTACTCTTTTAACTGCGCTCTCCCATTTCTCACTAGACACTACTGCGACACCCCACATCAGCAACCATATATCGTCACTTACTGCTCCACCATCTCCCTTCAACAGCCATCTCCCTTCATATCACGTTTAGTCTCTGCTCCACCGCTCGTGTCTTGCCATTATGTCGTCCCTTTCGCTAGCGTTCATCGTTGTCGTCCCCTTCGTTCGCATCCTGTCTCTACATCGCCGCTTGTGTCCCATTGTTGTGCCATCTCCTTTACTCGCGTTCGTTGTCATTGTCCCCTTTGCTCGTATCCCGTCTCTGCTCTATCACTCGGGTCTTGTTGTTGCACCATCTCCTTCACTTGCGTTTGTTGTCACAACTGGTTGCCCCTCCTCCTCCTCCATTGAATTTGATGTAAGTTTGTTTGATTCTCTATTTTTATTCGTATTTCTATTTGATTCTCTTTGTTTCTGTTCCTGTTCTTCCTTGATTTTTTGCCATAGTGGCTGAATGTTGTGTTTATTTACTGATTTGATATGAGTTTATTGAATTTTTTTGGGTGTACATTTGTTGAATTTGTTTAATTGTTCCTATTTAATTATTCTTATTTGCTGAATTTATTTAATTCTTTCTATTTGCTGAATCTATTGCACTGCGTTTATTGTATTTTGCTGTGGTTGTTTTCTTGTGTTCTTGCTGTTCTTGCTCTGAGACAATTCTTGTCATTTTGTATAGGATGAATGGGAGACGAGAAATAAGGCTCCAAGGGGACTGTGAGGAATGCGGAGAACAAGGATGAGAGCAAATATATATTCTCTCATGGCGAGAATCGGGGCGGGGACAGGGTGAGGATTAAGGTTCAGGGACAAAGAGCAGGGAGGCATCCCTTGCCCCATTGACATCCCTAATCACGTTTATATGTGTAGGAATCCGTTGACGCTAAGTCTAAGGCTTGTCACATTTAAATTGTTGAATATATTAAATTTAAACATTTCAATGTATAGATCAATTTATGAAGCAAAGACATGGTACACGATACAGATATATCAATTTTAAGTTTTTTGTGAAATATAGAGACACAATATATAAAATATAAAATAATTTTTAGACAAATTGTAATTGTAAGATCCCAAACTTTTGGAAGTTTATTATGAATTGGTTTTGATTTATTTTATTTGTTGAAGATTTTATTTTCAGAAATTATTTTATCAAATGTAACTAAATCAAGTTTTGATACATTGAGTTTGAATTAAATATAATTTTTATCCAATTTTATAATAAATGGGTATTTGGCATATTTAAAATTTAAACTTTTAGTAATTGAAAAATATGAGGACCTTATATGATTTAATTTGAATAATTGAGATTTAGGATTTAATACTTTAATTTAACGAACAAAAATTTAATTAGATTATTTCTACTTTTAAATTAGTGGTTATTTTAAAACAACTTATAAGTTGACAAATAAATATTTTGTGTTTCAAAAAGGATTTTTATTTTATAGATTTGATTCTAATTATTATTTTATTACCTAATTTTTATAAAATTTTCAAACTACTCTTACCCCTCTTTTTTCCCAAACCAAACTCTAACCCTAAAATTCAAACACACACACATACTCTCTGAACACATACTCTCTGAAGGAAGTAAGAAAGAAAGAAACACAAAGAGAGAGGAAAAACGAGAAGAAGAAAAAGAAAGAAGATAGGGAGAAGAGGGAAGAGATGCCGCCGGCGGGACTAGGAGCTACGGTCACCGTCATTTTCGAATGGTGGAAAGAGAGAGAGAGAGAGAGAGAGAGAAAGAGAGAGAGAGAGAGAGAGAGAGAGAGAGAGAGATCGAATATGAGGTGTGTGAGAGAGGCGTTGAGAGAGAAGACATGACCGAGGAGAATGAGGCGATGTCTCGTGCCCCCGTTGTGTCTATCGCTGCCTTCGCCAAAGGTCCTATCGTCGTCACTGCACGTGAGAGAGAAGAGAAAAATGACAAAGAGGGAGCCGTTCGTTGCTGCTGCCATTGTCGCCATCGCTGGAGGTTGCGGTTGCAGTCACCGATGGTGGTGAACCAAGCCATCGTCCTTGCTACTGAAGCTAGTTGGGTTGGTGCTGCTACTGCTAGTAAGGATGTTCTTGCCTCTGATTCTCATTCTTTGAATTGTTGGAGATGCCGTCGCCACCGCGTGGTTGCTAAAAATTATTTTTAGTAATTGTGTGAGTCTTATGAATTAAATTTGACTGTTTTAGAGAAATAGAATTGGTTAAATGAGGATGGATATTAAAGTAATAAAATAAATCGAAAACAATGGTTAAAACCTCTTGGTGGGTGGATTAGGATCTGTGAATATCTTGCTTCTTATTTGAAAGTATGAGTTGTGATTATTTAATTGCTTGGGCCACTGGATGAGTGATATAGTTCATTTGAGTAAAAGTATCGGCCTGGTTGGCTTATAATTAATATAGCAAAACTTTGAAAGTGAGTGAAGTGTTTGTTAACCTTGTTATGATTGGTTGAAATTTGGAATTTATCTCATAAATCTAAGAAACTATTCATATTTGATTTTAGTTTTGATAAATCAAGTTGAATGGTCGGTTATTACGTCGAGTTTATGGTTTTGTGCATAATATAAGGATGAAGAAGTTGAATAGATATTTGATTGATGTGGAGGATTGAGGATATATGATATGAGAGGTTGGTTGAATTTAAGAGAACCTTAATGGTGGTAAAATCCAATTTTTAAGGGAGATTATGTCAAAATTTTTCGAAGACTACAAGTGAGAGTAATTAGCACAAACTTTACTAAGTTTTTAAACTTTTTATCTCTAAAAGTCATGATGATTATATGCGGTTGATTAACATAAATAATAATTATGGTTAATGAGTAATTGTTATATATGTACATAGACTATACTTGAGAAAAGAGTAACCGAGAATGGTGAATTTTTCTTGGGTCGGTTGAGGTATTACGACCCTTGAGGTTTAAGATTTTTGTTAGTCAGATTAATTTGAAAGAATGAGACTTTGGTTAAATTTAGAAATGTACTAAGGACCAAAAGTGGAATTTGAGTCTTAGGATCAACCTAAGAATTATTTAAGAATGAATGATATGTTTTATTATCTGACAACAGAATATGACGTCTGATTGAGTTTTTGAAGGATATGGAGCCTAACTATGAATTTAAGAATAATTGAGTAAGGAATGTAATTTCAGGCATAGTGTGGACCTAATATATTATTGTTAAAAGTAAAGATCAAAGTATGATTTTAAAAAGAAAAAGTCGGATATGATTAAAGAAAGTATGTTATTTGAATTGTGATATGATTGTTTAATTAGCAAGGATGTGGTTTTCGTCCTACTTGCGTGATGAGATATGATTATTCTAATTGAGAAATGATTAATGATATTGATTATTTGTCTGGCAAGGTTGGTAGTATTGTCCTGCTTGCTCAGTGCGTTGTTAGGTTTTGTCCTGCCTACAGTGAGGACGATGGTTTTGTCCCGCTCACAGTTTAAGGATGATTGTTTTTGTGACAAATATGATTATAAAGATTTATGATATTAATTATTATCTTGGTTATAACTATGGTTATGTTTGATTATAATTGTGATTGTGCTATGACAACTGAATTGGCAAGGATGGAGGTTTTGTCTCGCTTGCATGATTATGAGATATGACTATTGATTAGACACCTGTACCTGGCAAGGATAATGGTTTTGTCCTGCTTGTCTACTTTGGAAGTGGGGATGTGGGGAGTGGTGGTTTTGTCCCGCCCACATTCTCTATGATTACAAAGTAGAAAAGTACTTTCCTTCGTTTTATATGGCACGACCTCACAGAGGAAGGTAGTAGATCACTCTTCCTTAATTTATTCTCCCATGGTGATACTTTCAGGAGGTGGTAGGGCACACTCCCTCGATTATATTCCTCCTAGGGATATGAAACAACAAGATTATGTCTGGTTTAGTTACCGAATGTGTCACGTCTGGAAGTATAATTGACACGTGAGTTCACAGTCAGTAGGATAGGCATGCATCATACTGCATTTATTTGTATATTACTTGAATGTGTTTGTTTGTACTTGTGTAATTAGAATATGTGAAATTGTTTGTTTGATTGCTTGCTTGTTTGTGATTGAGATTGATGGTTTGGAATCGTAGCAAACTTATGTAATTTTTTAAGAAAGAGATTGATTGGATGGTAAATATGAAAAGAAATAGAAAGTGAGTAACATAGCTCATGATCAGATATAAGGAAAGTAAATAACAGTGAAATTAAATTAGTTAATTTTGAGAAAATGATAATTTAGAGAAGAAAATGGTATTGAGGAATATGAGTTAGGAAAGAGTAGCAGTTTAATCATAAAAGTTGGAAGGCAAGGAATTTCTAAGAGAAATATTCATACGACAAGCACTGATTAACTGCCATAAGGCAATTTATGTTTTGTATCTTCTTATGACAATTCTAAAACTTTTTTACTGAGATAATGTGATTTGGTTCTCACCCCTCTATATCCCAATATCTTTAAGGAAACTGACAATAAAGCCTTTACAGAGATTATTAGGCATTGGACGTGCATCACTTTATTTTCTTAGAGTGAATTTGAATTTAATTATTTTTCTCTCGCTGTTATTTTAGAATTCATTCTTTTACGAGGGGTAAGAAATTGTATTATTTGTTATATATATAAAAATATGTATATAAAAGTATATTTGATGTATTTTATTCATAACAATGAATGTAGCTATTTGAGTTGTAATAATTATTGAGCACCTTCTCATAATTAGAATATGAAATGTATGTTGGTATGCATAAAAAAAATGCCTTATATTATTTTAAGTTTAATTTTTAAAGGCTCCTATTGATATATAAATAAGTAATACAATGGATACACATAATATCTTTATTATTAGTGATATCATGACTTAAGCATGATATTCTAATAAGGATATTACAATAATAATATTTTATAATTTTATTATGAAAAATATTAAAGAACTATCAGAATTTATTTTTTTGATCATCACTTTTAACTATCAACTCAATTCCTTTAGTTTAAGTATGACTAATTGGTGACCAAAAATAATAAATTCTAATGACCCTCTAATTTTTCTCTTTTATTAATATTAAAATACAAATTAATTTTTAATATCTTTTTTAATTATATAAATTATGTAAGATAATTTTTATATTAATAAATAATAATAATATATACTATTTTTAAATTTATTTTAAATTAAAGATCAAAAATAATATTATATACGTTAACACGTAATGATATTTAAGTGTATCCAAATATTTATAAAAAATTATTTTTTATTAAAAAATAGTTGAATATAAAACACATACGTACAAGACAACTATAAGCAGGGACGGAACCTCACTATGAGAAACAGAGCAATGGTCCATTAGTCTCCCTAAATTTTAATTTTTTTTATATAAAATATATATAAATTTTAATTTAATTCCATTAAATCTTTTATTTTAATCTTATTTTATTATGAAATAATTTTTATCATGTCCAAAATATATTTAATATACACATACGATAATTTAACAAAATATTCATACTTCACTTGAATAAAATTTCATAAAATTTTTAAATGATTTTATACGTTATCTTACCAATTTATTTTGACATATAATATAGTTTTGAGATCATAAGTAAATGTCGAATATTAGATAATGGATCTATTTGTGTTCAAATTTTCTATAACTTGCTATGTTTGGTTATTATGTTAATATAAAGTAATTCAATACTTAGATAGAAGAAATTCAAAATTTTTAAAAGGTTATTTAATAGCGTCTGTAACCAACACTTTACACTTTGTGCGAGTGAAATCTTTATTCATCATATTTATTTTATAATAATATTTAAAAAATAATAAAAAATCAATCTAAATAATTAAAAATTATCATATCTAATATTTATTAATTACTATTAAAATAATATTATAATTTTAAATATAATAAATATATATTTATAAATATTAAAATAAATAAAATAATTTTAATTATTATTGTGTCCCGAATATTTATTATATTATTGATTGACTACTCATTAATTACACATTTGAACTTTAATAATATAACCATATTACAAAGTTTGACTAATTAAATTTATCAATTAATGTTATTTATTTCTAGTTTTTATTTATAAATTATTATTATTATTATTATTATTATTATTATTATTATTATTATTATTATTATTATTATTATTATTATTCAAAGACAAAAATATATTTCATGACCAATGCTACTGTGATGAAATTTTTTTTTTTAAGCCGATGAGGAATTAATGTCACTACAACAATTCCGACAGATAATGATGGTTAGGGATTGGGGCTGCAATCAGCCTTGCATTTAGCATCGGTTTTTTAAGAACCGTCGTGGAAAGAAAACTGCTGCAAAATGTGTATTACTACATATTACAATGTTTTTTAGTCATAACCATTTAAGTATAATCTAGTTAAGTAAACACTATTATTTTAAGGTACATATGTTTAAATCATTCTTACTTAAACTCGTAACACTTTTCTAGATTTGTTTTACGTAAAAAAGTTTA
Organism: Arachis hypogaea; assembly: GCF_003086295.3. Lineage (NCBI taxonomy): Eukaryota > Viridiplantae > Streptophyta > Magnoliopsida > Fabales > Fabaceae > Arachis > Arachis hypogaea. The sequence goes on along the minus strand of NC_092041.1, from coordinate 105,064,643 downwards.
CAAGTTAAATAAGCTATATATGTTAACTCATGTGAACAAATTTACCAATAAAAATTCCTTGTTTACTTTATTGGCATTTAAATTTGTGTTCAAACATAAATGTAAAAGAAGAAAATAAAGTCATACTTTGAATTTATAAACTTAAAATAAAGTTCTAATAAGCATAAATAAAAGTTACTCCTCTTTGAAGTTATGCCTTACTAAACATAAATTAAGAAACTCTAAAAGTAGATAAACATGTAAAACTGCGACCCAAATCATTAAATTAAGGAATCAACGTAACTCTTAAAATAAAAGATCAAAATTTCTCTTCAACATCGTATTCACCTAGTGAAAAATACTCTGTCAATAATCTATGGGTTTCACGTTTTACAGGATCTGATATTTTATCTCCATACCATTTCTCCAGAATATTCAGGTAATACTGAAAATATCAACATGCATACAACAAAATAAGTATACCCAAATGAAACTGAGAACTCCCAAGTCATTAGATACTGACTTAGAAAAAAATGGACAACAATATGCTAAGACAATTTTAAAACTAAATGCAAATCATCGACAATTACCATTTCTCTTGTTGGTAGTTTGGACAAATTTCTTAGACAGAAGCTCTGTAGCAAATGTTGTGCTTGCAGAGGACGATGAAAAGTCCTCAGTTTTTATTTGTCCTATTTCTCCGTCATGTTATGTTCGCTAATGTTTTAAAAATGTAACACTATTAGAATTGATATTGAGTATTAGATATCAAGACTATCAAAACTGCAACATTAAGAACAACAACAACTGAAACAACATTAAAGATTTAATGTAAACTAACTTTTGATGAAAAAAGCCGTTGAAAGAATTGAAAAATCTGCTTTTACTCATGAAAATACACAATATAATAAATACTTAACTGCAAATAAAAAATACACAAATTTTTTGTATCCAAAGAAAACAATGTACAATGTTGAGTTTATTTAACTTAGTTCATGACAGAAAGATCCTTTTTAAATTACGTTAAAATTATTCATATAAGCATTACGCAACATCATCGATATTCTCTGAAGCATTTTCTCTGCAATCTTCTATATCATCCTCCCTTGTCAACTGTAAATCTCCAATGTTACCTTCTGCTGACATGTTCAACCTTGGCTGTGGAGAAAAACCAACTTCAGCTTCTTCATTCTCTACTCCCATGTTATATAAATCTCGTGATTTCACATGAACCGCAACACTCCATTCCTTAGCTACTTCATCATCTACATAGTATACAAGCTGAGCTTCTGAAGCCAATATGTACCGTTCATCTTCTTTTCGAACACTAGTGTGTATCGGACGAGAGAAATTAACGCTGGTAAGCCCCAAATGGTCTTGTTTGATGCCTCTACTGGTAGTGGTATCAGCTCAAACACATTTGAATAATACCACTGTGAAATGACAGTTATAATTCAATTCAATTATGTCCACAATTTTTTCGTAATACGGAACACTGCCAACAACGACTCTATTATCACGCATGCTTGCATAACTTCTTGTATTAAAAGATACATATACTCCACTATTTTGGGTTTTCAGGTCTTCCTTTGTGATAGTTCTAAACTTGTACCCGTTAATGTGTACACCCCAAAACGTCTTGCCTGAATCATGGGACCGCACGCAAGCAACTTCATTTCTATCAAATGAAGCGTACTTTCCATTGGAACCTGGAACAACATAAAATTCATGCTTTATATTAAAATCGGATTTCATAAAGTATGAATTCTAGGCTAAAAATACATTGGTCAGGTTAATATTCTATCAACCTCATGCTTGAACCACCGAGGAAATTCAGCATGCACAACGCTGTCTATCTTAGATTGCGACCTTGTTTGAGCCCGTAAGCTTCGCTTTGTCTATTCCCTAAATGTACTTTATGTGAGAAAAGAAAATTAGTCCAACTAGTCACTGGGAGAAAAGAGTTATATTGGTGTTTTAAAAATACATGTGTATACTTACTCAACAAACGGAACCACGGCATCGCAATTGACTAGCACATGACAATGTGCTTGACATTTTTCCATTGGAGTGAGTTCGAAATGTGAAACTGCTCCTAATGCCCTTCCAATAGCTGGGAACATAGTTTGTCTTGAATTCTGTATAACATCAACGGGATCATCATCAACTCGCCCTGGTCGGTTGATTCTAGTTTCAATATTATCCAAATATCTAGAACAGAAATAAATAGCCTTTTGCAATTGAGCCTTTTGGTTGTGCCCTATTATGAACATATTGCATCAGACATCCTAAATACCTTTTATATAAATACAACAAAACGCTCAGTATATACATAATTAATTCAACTGAGAGTACTAAAGGGGTTTATCAGTAAGCTAGACTTTCTATTGGATACATCCACCAATAATGTACTGGTCCACCAAGAGTTACCTCATCAACGAGATGCACAGTAAGGTGAACCATGATGGTGAAGAAGGATGGAGGAAAAATCATTTCCATCTGACATAGGATTTGCACAACATGATTCTGAAGGTCAGCAAGCTGCATAGGGTTTATGTCTTTTCCCACAAAGTTCTCAGAAAAAACGATGACAAATTTGCAATCACATTGGACACCAAACTTGGAAGTGCATTCTTCACCAAAATTGGGAGTAATTATTCCATCAGAATGTGGCAGTCATGACTTTGCAACCCAGACAACTTGCGCTATCGCAAATTAATACAACGAGCAACATTGCTAGAGTAACCATCTGGAAATACCACATTCTGCAGAGTCTTCAAGAATACATCCCTCTGTGAATTCGACATCGCAAATATTGCAGAAGAATATTTACCACCTTCGCCCGGCCATAATTCATGCCTTATGCCCATGCATTGTAAATTTTTGTGACCATTAAGATTGTCTTTTGATTTGCCGCTATCGTTTAAGATAGTAAAAACCACATTTTCACACACATTTTTTTATATACATTACATCGAGGTTATGATGCAACATCTGATCCTCCCAGTATGGGAGGTCAAAGAAAATACTCTTCTTTTTCCAATGCGAGTCATCTTCATCCGCATCCTGACCATTACGTCTTTTTTTAGATGTCACAGTTGAAATCTTCCCAAATGAAATGTGCACATTAGACTGTTGCCTCAATACATCTGTTCCGGATAACTTCTTCGGTGGATCTCTGCCTTCGACTTGCCCGTAAAATCTATTCCGATCTAGTCTGTATTTGTGTCCCTAATTTAAAAAGCGGCAATGGCCCATGAAACACTATTTTTGACTGTCTTTCAGCCGATGTGGCTTGGTATCCAAGTTACACATAGGACACGCTAACCCGCTATGCGTATTCCAGCCAAATAGGTTTCTTAATCGTGGAAAGTCACTGATAGTCCACATCAGTGACACACACATCTTGAAAGTGTTTCCCTCTTTGGCATCATACGTTTCAACGCCATCCCATAATTACTTCAACTCATCTACCAAAGGCTGCAAGTAAACATCTATGTCGTTACCTGACATTTTTTATCCAGGAATAAGCGTGGAGAGAATGAAAGATGTTTGTTTCACGTAAAGCCAGGGCGGAAGATTATACGGAATAAAAGTCACAGGCCAGATGGAATACTTTGTGCTCATATTCCCAAAAGAATTAAATCTATCACTTGCCAAGGCTAGGTGAACATTGCGCGGATCCTTTGAAAAGTTAGTATACTTTGCATCAAACTTTTTCCATGCTTCAGCGTCCCTTGGATGCTGAGCAAAATATCATTATTACGCACCTCTTTATGCCATAACATGTCAGTTGATGTCTTGCTGCACATGAATAAGCGTTGCAGTCATGGTATGAGAGGAAAGTAACGAACAGTCTTGGCTGCTACAGGTTTTTCATTTCTCTTCATAGGTACGTTGAGCCTTATAATGGAACCCTTTTTAGTCTTCTGCTTCCATCTTGAAGATCCACATCGCTTCCACCTGGTCAAATCTTCATCATCACCTCGATACAGCATACAATCATTTGGACAAGCATCTTTCTTCATGTATTCAATACCTAACTTTCTTATTGTCTTCCTGGCTTCATACACTGTCTTTGGAAGTTTAAATTGTTCGAATGCGTCCTACAATAAGTCAAGAATCATGGTTATTGCCTTGTCACTCACACCGCACATATACTTAATATGATAAAGCTTCACTAGGAATGATAATTTGGAATACTTTGCGCATCCGGGATATAACTCATGCTCTCCATCTGATAGTAGATCGTTAAAATCTCGCGCCGCGCGACTTGGACCTTTATATAAGTATGGCAACATGTCTTCATCATCTTCGACATGTTCGATTGTTGTTGTGTCTTCACTCCCATGTTGAAGCGTGAAACTGAATGCCTCGTTGATCGTTTGGTGTATTTGATTCCCTTGGGATATCGGAATTTCATCTTCTCGTCCCTATCCAGATCTCTCTTCAACCAGCTTCTCACCATGACGCAGCCAAATAGTTTATCCAGGGAGAAATGGTCGTAACAACAGATGGTCGTATGCATCTTCTCTTATTTGTATAAGTTGAAACCCACATTTAAGATATGGACACTTTATCATGCCATCGGGAGATGCATTCGCAAATGCAAAGTCTAAAAGCTATTCAACTCTTGCCTATATTTCACACTATTCCGTGATTTTGAAATCCAGCTTTTATCAATATTTAGTATAGTATCAAAATATATCAAACTAATTAATAGAGACATACGAATTATAAGAAAACAAACTTGTAAAAATCTTCATCCATCAGAACGATCCCAGTTTAGTTTATTGCTTTAATTAAGTTTGGTGAATTGCAGTCACTATGGATAAAGCTTAGATTTGCACAATATTTAAAATATCTTTCATTCACTTACTACTAATTTAATAGGAATAAACGTGACCAATAATATTTAAAAAAAATCAACAACCAATAGTCTTATGAAAATCATATTATATTTTTTACGTTGTTATTATTTAAAATGTCCGTTGATGTTTGTTAAATATTTAAATGTGTAACTAATGTTTATATAATTTTATTTTGTCAAATTCTATTTTCAGTAAATTCTATTTGTTTATATAGTGTTTATATAATTTTATTTGTTTTACGTAAATTCTATTTATTTTACGTAAACTATTTTGTCAAATATCTTTTAAGATTTTTTATGTTGATGTAAATTATTGTTGCAGATATTTTTTTAATTTAGATATATTTTTAAAGAATAAAAACAAAATAGTTCAACAGAAATTTTTTCAAAATTAAATTTACACAATAATTTTTCACTTTAAATTATTATAAAAAAAATTAAAAAAAATTTACAAAATAATAATTTAAAAAATTTCTTTAAAAATTTGTACACAAAATAATTTTTGTACCAATATATAATAATTCATTTTACATATAATATTCATTCATCTAAATTCATTCATGGAGTACCTTAAAAAAATTATATTTAAGTATTTTTTTATCTTAGAACTAATTTATATTTTGGAATTTAAAATTTTGTATTTTTATTTTTATTCAAGGTTTATTTTTATGTATTCATTTTAGTTATGTTAATCACAAAGTATTAACATTAATTTTAATTTTTTACTTTTAAGATAAATAAAAAGATAAGAGTTTTTTTATAAATCAGATGATAGAAAAACTACTTATTATAAAAAAAGTTAAGTATGCTTTTTTACTATATGAATACATATAATACACTCTTGAATGTATTCAAAATAAATATAATTTTTTTCAATTTCTTAAATTTTACACTAAGTATTAACTTCACGATATGCATGCACTCAATAATTATAAAATTTAATTTAAACAACTATAGATAAATAAAATAAATAATAAAAAACGTACATAAAATTTAACTTTTTTGTTATGTGGTACAGAAATAATATAATAAAATTTGATATATTCAAAACGCATCTATTTTTATACTTTTTATTCTTTTTTTTACTTTATTTTAATTTTATTAAACCGAAAAATATTAATAGCATTTAACTTTAATTTTTAACGTTTATCATAAATAAAAATGTGACTTTGTATGCATTAGATAATAAAAAAATCTATTCTTTATAGAAAAAATAAAATTTACTCATTTGTTATATTTATAGGAGTGTAGATAACTCACATAAGAGGGGTTTGAATATAGATTTTTAAATTTGTTTTAAATTAAATATAATTGAGAAAATAAATAAATTTCATATGTAAATAACTAATTTGTGAACAATATTAGTAAATCTTTATCGTGATTTTGTTACACGTCATTATAACATATTTTTTTTTACTTTTTGAATTTAATTGATATAATTTATTTTTCTTTACATATATTAAATAACTTAAAATATTTTATTTTTTATAATTTATTTTTAAATTATTGATATTAAATTTATAATTTTAAAAATAAAAATATAGAATTTTTTATATCTCAATAGAAATGGTAATGTAATAAAAATTATGGCCCACAACACAATAAACACACTTACTGATAACATAACAAAAAAAAAAAAACAAAACCAAAAGGTCAAAACCCCAGCACATCCCCCATTCCCCGAAATCCCTTCCTTTCAATTTTTTCAAATTTGGTCTCGTACCCACAAAACCTTCCTTTTCCAGTATTGAAAAACCAAACCCTCCAAACCCTAAATTCGATTGCTACAACGGTTTTATGGCTACCTTTTGTGTGTGTCGTCTGTCCCTGGCTTCGAGCTGGTCGGTCCGTCGTCTCGCCGCTCTTCACTGTTTTGCCCGGTTGCTGCCATATCGCTGATCGCCCTCATTTCTGCGTTGTTATGCTGCCCGTTGAAGGTTAATGACAGTATAGTTTTTGGGTTTTGTGTTGTTTCGTGGCTGTTAGTGAGTCAATTTTGAAGATGGAAAATTTAATATGCGGTTGATGTGTGTTAATTTCTATGGATGATTTTAAAATATTTATGAAAATCGATTTGAGCGTTTGTGAGTCTGCTGTTGTGAACATATTTTTTAGTTGTATCTTTTTTTGGTAAAAAATTTAAGTTATCAAGGGGCGTTTATTATGATTTAGACTGAAATTAGAAAAAGTATAAAACCGGGTTTTAAATAGTACATACATGAGACGCAGCTAAATGTTTACTTACCTAGTTGAAGATCGATATAACTGTCTACTAGTGTGAAAATTAAGGCCTTCAAAATTCTGAAAAACAAAAATACAAATTCATCATGTGAAAACAGCTCAAAGTTGCATATAAATAAATCTGTAGTGAGAAACACAGAAAGAAGAGAGCTAGATAGGTCAGTGATGATTGAGAAATAATTTGTGCTGAAATTCTGTAAACTGATTTTATTGCTTATTAGTAAATTTTATTGAACTAAAATGGCACGTTTATATACCTTTGAGAGGCACAAATTTTTATAACTGATTAGTTCAACAAACATTTGAAATTAGATCGATATTCTCTACTTTTTTTTAAACCTAACAATTTAAGTCCATAAAATTTATCCAAGCGGTTCAATATAATTTTTAAAAGCAGCAATAGTTAACCTTTTTAAGTTTATCCGGTAACTTTATAAGAGATTTGGGGCGACAATAAAGCAACAGGGATACATTGCATAATACAAATTTAAGGTGATTTGAAAATAAAAAAATTCTTTGAAATGGTTAATGTTAAATCGATAGATAAAATCTTGTTGTGATCTCCTCCTAATTCGAAGCATTTTTTGTTTTTTCCATATGCTACAACATTTATATAACTCTAAAAATTTCTATAACTCTCAAACTTTCACCTAAGGTGAACGTCCTTCTCATCAGGTGAGAGACTTCTCCCTTTCAAACGTGCACATGAGTTATACCCTTTCTCTTCGAATTTTTTTCCGTTGCATGTTAAATATATTGTTATCTTTTTATATATTCTCAAGCTTCATGCATTTTGGTATACAGTACCACTAAGGAGTTAGAGATAGACAACAGTGTGCGACAATTGAAAGAGTCCAAATTTGTGTAAAGAGCATATTTAAGCATCAAAGAATCCTTTCATTGTGCTCCTCAAAACAACCACTTCTTACAACTTGTTTACAACCATCAATCAGAAACTGAGACCAACCAAGTAAATATTGGATTTGAAATTTGATCTCTAAAATTAAGGTACTTTTTTGCTCTTCTTTTCTTTACCTTATTTTATTTTTCTTTTATATATCATTCAGCAGTAAGTAATGTGTACTATCCAAACTACTCTAGTTTATGAACCTCTCGTGTTATATGTCTGAATTGTTAAACTTTTTTTTAAGATAAAAAATTCTCTTTTTTTAATCCTTAACTTGTATTAATTTCATTCACTGCTTTTTTAGTTTATTATTACTTGTTTAGGAAAAATAATAATTCTTTGGAATAACAGAAACGAGGAAAATAAATTAAAATAATTTTAATCCCTTTTTTTTTACTATGATTTGCATTTAGTTTAGTGCATTGTTGTTGTAAAGAGCTTCATATTGTCAAAGGGTCATATTCAATTTGGGAATCTAACATCTGGTCTCCTATTAATTCAAGCTTCCATTTGCTATGAAAGGTAAAAAAAATTGATTTCTGTTCATATGTGTGCATGTCTGCGGGTTTTTTCTCCTAACTAATTTACTTTATTTAGTTCATTTATTTGTTTTAATTATTTAAAGTGGATCATAAGTAATTATTTGCATTGAGATTTTGATTAATCTTCCTGAATATGGTGTTGTTATTTACATAATTGTCTCTCGATATCAATGACATAGGATAAGAACAAGGAAGGCCCGTTGGTAGAGGAGAGTTGTTTATCATCACTCATAAGAAAAAAAATGTCTCGTATATCCATCCCGATGCACGTGTTGTTAGTGTAAGTAACGTTTGGAAATTGTAAACTTAGATTACTGTACATATCGTGCTAATGTTAAATCATGCCTTTTCAATTTCTTGTATATTTGTAGGTATCAATTGTGAATGTTGAGAGGCAGAATGAATCCTCAAAGCACCTTTTACAAAATGATTCGGTAACATGAGTTCTTAGAAAAGAGCACCCAGGACGAGTTCGTGCTTTAGGTGCTAGACCATGTCCCACCCAAGTATTTGGTAACATTGCTGGATAATCATTAGGTTCTGGTGAGTAAAATGAAGAGTATGAGGAGAGGATTGCAGAATTAACTGCTAAGATAGAAGAAGAGCAGGCAAAGACACAATCGATGGGGAAGGTTTTGGGATATGTAATCCAACAGTAAGGAGGCAATTTACTAGCTAATGTTGCTGCAGCGCTGGATGATTTGTGCAATACACTGACCTCGTCACGTGCAAGGCCATCTTCATCTGGCAACCATGACCCGCAATAAAGAAAATGACTTTCAATCAATGTTATTAGAGACTATTGAATTTAAGTTATTTTAGTGTTTTATGTTTATTTTCTTCAAATTATGAAATTATACTTTATATTGAATCTTCCACTTATGACAATCTCTTTATATAAGTTATGTTGGCATATATATAATTTGGTTGTTTTATTTGGTTGAAAGTTGTTTAAATTAATGGATAACTAATAAATTTAAGTTGAATAAAAAAACTATTTTAAAAGAGGCAAAATAATAAAAAAAATGGCTAGAATTTTAATGGAAATCCTGACCGCCGCCAAATTATCATATTGTATATTTTTCGGCACTTAGAGGTTGTTTTCAGCTCCTTGCCATTTAGCGCCGCAAAACCATTTTTATTTAGTGGCGGTTATTCCGACGGTTAGCTAAAACCACCGCTAACTGTTTACCCACGGCTTATCTTTCAGTGTTTGGTTTAACCGTCACAAAATGGACCCAGCAACTGCCACAAAATGCCAGAATTGTTTTAGTGTGTGGAGATCATTGTTATAACTTATAAGACGCATATTGTTGTTGTTAGTCTTGTTGGAGGTATTTTCTGACGTGCTTCTGTTGGGACAAGACTGTAATATTTTCCAAAATGTATTAATAACTTGTGATAATCTTTATAATTCTCTTAGTAATTAATTAGGGATGTACTCAATTGCAACCAATTAATAAAAAAAAACTTGTAGGCAAAAAAGAAAAAAAACAGTATTCCAACTCAAGAGTCACCCTAATTTTACTTTCACCTCATTTAACGTAAAAAAAACAAAACCACAATATATATATAATTAAAAATCTAAAATCATTATAAAAGATTATCTAAAATTCTTTTAATTATGATAAAAAAAACGCATTACTTTCGGATATAAAAGCATCCAAAACCTAACAAAAGAGAGATATCTAAAACGATTATGCTACGTGTACACCAAAAATCAGTTACCAAAGTCAGCCGCCATAATAAAATATATATTGGAATACAAATACATATTGAAAATAAATTAAATCACATATGTAATTATACACAAATATATTGGTGGATGATTTTAGTGGTTGATTTTGGTGTACGAATAGCATTTTTATATCTAAAATCATTTTAAAAAAAAATCCAAAACCTAATAAAACGAAACATCCAAAATTATTGAAAAAAGAACATCCAAAAACTAAGAAAAAACATCTAAAACTATTAAAAAATTCATCCAAAATCTAAAAAGAAGAAACATCCAAAACATATAAAAGAATACAACCGAAACCTAAGAAAAAGAAACATCTAAAACTAGTAGAAAGAATCATCCAACACTTAGGAGGAGGAGGAGGAGAAGATTCGGAGAGGGAGGACACAGTGTTGCAGGACAATAAGTTGCCAAGGGAAGCGTCGCAGCACGAGAAATTGCAGGGGGAGGCACACGCGTCGTGACAAGAGGGTTCAAATGGGGGATAGCGGCCTCACAGAACGAGGTGTTGGATGGAGAGGTGCGACATCTCAAAGATCAAGGTTGTAGTGCAGCCTTATTATCAGAATATCATGCTTAAGTCATGATATCGCTAATGGTAAAGATATTTTATGTATCCACTATATTATTTATTTACATATCAATAAGAGCCTCTAAAAATTAAGCTTAAAATAGAATGATATTATATACATTAATACGTAATAGTATTTAAGTGTATCTAAATATATATGAACGATTATTTTTTTTATTAAAGAACAGTTGAACATAGAACACATAGATACCAGGCAACTATAAACAAAGGCAGAGTCTTACAATGAAGAAGGGGATAATAGTCCATTGGTCTCCCTAAGTTTTAATTTTTTCGTATAAAATATATATAAATTTTAGTTTAGTACCACTAAATTTTGTATGTTAGTCCGATTTTATTGTGGAATAATTTTTAGTCCCTGATATTTTATCTAACTCTGATTCTATTTATAAAAAAATTGTCATATTCAAAATATGTTTGACATACAAACATAATAATTTAATAAAATATTTGTGCTTTACTTGAATAAAATTTCTTAAAAGTTTGAAATGATTTTATACATTATCTTACCAATTTATTTTGACATATAGTAAATGTTGAATATTAGATAACGAATCTATTAGTGTTCAAATTTTCTAAAATTTGCTATGTTTGATTATTATGATGGATTTTTTTCATTTATAAAATAAAAAAATTATTATTTCCTCCAACAAGATTTTTAGACTTTAATTTCTCAAATATGATATTTTTTTGGTATTTAAGCAAGTTTGTCGGACCCGGCGAACTCTATAAAAATTAGTAAGTTCGCCTAACTCCCGGCGAACTCCCTTTTAAAGTTTTTTGAAATCTGCATTTTAATCCATTATCATCATCTCCAAATAGTATATAGATCTACAAACAGTATATAGGAATACAAAAAAATACACGAACAACAATCATTGTTATCGTCTCTAAAAATGCCTAGGCACATCAGAATGAGCCATATTTAACAAAAAAAATTTAATTATAAATTAAAAAAATAATTATTTCTCATAAATAATCCACTTCAAATATATCAGATTGAAAAGTTAACAATTATTATCGTTTTCAGAGTATATATATAAGAGTACACAAAAAGTACACAGGATAACAATTCTTGTTATTCTTGGAAAATAGTTATTTTTTTAATTTATAATTAAAAAAATACTTGTTAAATATGGCTTATTTCGGTGTACCTACGTATTTTTAGAGGCGACAACAATGGTTGTTGTTACGGTGGGTAACCGGAGATTAATAGATTAGATGACGTTGGTTGGCCCAATCGTCCACGGATGGTAGTCTCCGGGCTGGTTCGCGCGTTGGAGCCTCCTTCCGATTTGTGAGCGTGAGTGATTGGGGGGTGGTACCTGCAAAGACACTCCGATGCCTAAGTTAGCAAGGGTGTTAGCAGGTCTAGAGAGTATTGGGCTTAGAGATACCTGAGGGGTGTCAGTGTATTTATAGTGGTGAGCCAATAACCACCGTTGGAGTAGTGCCGTATCTTTAGGGTGTTAACCATCCCATTATCTTTGGGAGGTTAAGATATGGCTTGATGAAGCGGTTGGAGAGATTTCAGGGGCGGTTACTCATTTGAATGAGTGATTATCTGCCAGCTAATCTCATGCCCGACTTCTTTAGAGTAAGTCGTAGTTGACACCGACTTCTTATGTGAAGGTCGGTGCTTAGCTAGGCTTAATCCTTCGGACTAGGCCTTTTATTTGGACCTGGGCCTTTGTCATTGGGCCAGGGTATGAACAGTGCCCCTACTTGAGCCCAAGGTCTCTTTAGGGCTTGGGTTCAAGTATTTAACTCGGGTTCGTAGCCGACTTTCTTGGAGAAAACACGGGTTTTTAAACCAACGTGATTTTCGCGACCTTTTGTTTCTGACAGTTATGTCTATTCAAGCGTCGTGTCCGTTAGGGATGCGTTTAGGGATTGATGGCTTTGGTAACGGTGCATTCTCATTAATGACTGCTCCATTTTTACCATTATGCCCCTTGGCATGTTTATAAATACTTTCCCTCTCTTTCATTTTTCCGTTTCTGCAATCTTTCAAACTTCTTCTTTCTTTGTTCGTGTTGCATTCTTGTTTTGAAGACTTCTGCTTCGTCCAACCCTCACTTTCGAATAAAGGTTAGCTTTTCTCCTTTCACATCATGCCTTGTGTTTGCATGCTTTTGTTTTGTGGGTAGATGGGTTGGTCTGTAGATTTTGGCTTCGTATCTCCCCCCTTTAGGGACCGTATTTTTTTATTTTTGTTTTTCTTTTTTCTTTTTGTAGGTTTCTGTCACCTTTCCTAAGAAAAAAGAAAATGGCTTCTGTAGATGTTCTTTCTCAGTGGGTTGACGTCATGGTCCTAGGGGAGGAACCCTTGGTCGACACTGAGTTTATTACTCATCTTCGTACTCACCACAGGCTTTGTACTTCGGAGGAGGACGAGCCAAAATATGAGTTGATAACCCCGAGTCCGGAAGACTGGGTTTGTTTTGGGAGGGCCAATGAGGCGGCCCCTCATTTTTTCTTTATGTATGAATGTATGATCACCCGTTTGGGTGTTTTTCTTCCTTTTTCGGATTTTGAAATATCTGTTTTGCACCACTGTCGAGTCGCCCCTACTCAACTTCACCCCAATTCTTGGGGTTTTCTGAAAATTTATCAGTTTGTTAGTCACGCTTTGGACTTTCCGACCTCTTTGAGGATTTTCTTCTTTCTTTTTCACATGACTAAGCCCTTTAGTGGGCTAAATAACAAGCAACAATGGGTATCTTTCCGAGCCATACAAAGTCGGAGAATTTTCACCCTTTTTGACGAATCCTTTCATGACTTCAAAAATTATTTTTTCGAAGTGCAAGCCGTAGAGGGTCACCACCCCTTTTTCCTGGATGAGCATTCTTCCCCTCGCTTTCCCCTCTATTGGTTGGAGGCCTCCCCTTGTGAAAAGTATGGTCTAGATGACCTGGACGAGGTGGAGGCGGCCATTGTGGGGTTTTTCCGAGAAGCGTGGGGGAGGGCCCCATACTTGGATACTAGGAAATTTCTCCAGGGGATGCCGACCTTTGTTCGGTCGCAACTAGGTAGTAAATGCATTTCCTATTTCTGACTTTGTTTCTGTCGACTTGAGGTTTACCGACTTGTAAATTTTGCTATTTATTTCTTTTGCAGATATGGCAAGGAAGAATGCTCAGGAATCTTACCAGAGAGTTCAGGAGGCTAAGGCGAAGTCTCGGGCCAGGGCCGGTGGTGCCAGGGCAATCGTCTCTCCTCCTCCTCCTCCTCCTCCTCAGAACGTGGGGACTCCCTCTCAGCCCATTGTGATTTCTTCTTCAAGCTTGTCCCGACCACTTCCTTCCGCCCGACTTCTTCCTGAGCCAGAGAAGAAGAAGCGTAAGACTTTAGAGTCTGGCTCTTCTTTTGATGGTGGGGTTAAGGCGGATGCTCTTGCATTCGTCCGAAAGAACATCTATCCTCATATAAGTATGGATGATGTTTCTGTTCGAAACCACCTCACCATTCTGGCTGAGGAGAGTTTTAGGGCGGCGGGTGTTTGTGGCAAGCTTTTGGATATCTTTGAGAAGACTCCCCTCAGCTCTTTGGGGGTAACCTCGAAGGTCGAGGAGTTGGAGGGGAGGCTTCTTGCTTACCAGGACCATGAGAGGGAGTTGAAGGAGGAGGTAGCTAAACTGAGGGCGGAGAGAGATAGCCTTCGGGAGAAGGAGAGCAAGCTGCGGGCCCAATGCAATATGGAGGCGAGTTTGAGGAAGACAGCACAGGAGAGTTATCAGAGTTTATTTCAAGATCTTGTGTCTGTGAAGAAGGATTTGCTGAATTCTCGGAATGCATACGCCGATTTGGAGGACTCTATCGCTGATGGCGCCGAGGAGTCTTGGAGGATTTTCTTGGAGCAAGTCAGAGTCATCGCTCCCGACTTGGATCTTTCTCCTTTACATCCTGATAAAGTTGTCATTGATGGTGCCATCGTGGATCCTCCTGTCCCCGTGGTTGTTTCCGAGTCAGAACTGAAGACTTGGGGGCAGAGGATCATTGAGTCCCCTCCTCGTTCTGAAGACGCTCCGAGTTCTTCAGTTATTCCTCCGACTTCCTCTTCATCTCCTGTGGGTGCTTCTCTTCCTGGTCCCGGTGGCGCTCCTCCTGATTCTGGTAGTGGTGATTCGTCTACTCCTCTGCAGAAATGATTTTTTTATGGCTATATGGGGGCTCGGCCTGTGAGTCCCCCCTTTTTTAAACTCTTTTCATATTGTTGGGTAATGTTTGAACAATTTCTTTTGGCCTTTTAAGGCCATAAACAAAATATTTTCGCAAGTGCCCTTTTTGAATAAGGGTCTTTAGATTAACAAAATAAATACCCTTTTTTGGATAAGGGTTTAAGTTACCTTATGTGTGTATGCTTTTCTGATTTTTTGAAGTCCTCTTGATCTTTTTTCGAAAACCTTTTTCCTTGGCTCGTCTATTTTTCTGAGCCTTTTTGTTTAAGGACTTTTTGGGAGCCTTTAAACTTCTCCCTAGGTTTTTCCATCTCTTTTTGTTATTCCTTACACCCAACCACGTTTTATTGGGTTCTCATGACTTAGGTTATTTTTGCGATGCGTTTTATTCTGCTCGGTTTTTCACTCCGACTTCTGAGTCGAGGTGTTTTCGAACTTTTCTACTCGGAGTCTTGTTTTGACTTTTGAGTCGAATTGTTCCCGAGTTTTTACGATCAACCCTTATAACCTCTTTACACCGACTTGTACCTCGTCGTTTTATCCTGACGACCATCTAGGTCGGTTCATGGGATTTTCACGTTTTGTCGAGCTTAAGTCGGCGCGTTTCGTAGAAAGATTCATAAAAATAAAAAGGAGTTTATAAGAGATATTATGAAAAAGATCTTTATTAATTGGGGAGGTACCTTCTTGCTACTAAGGGTTTTAATAGTCTATTTCCCTTAGCCTCTACTATGATGCCTCGTTAAAAATCCTTCTCCAGAAAAAACCCTTTTTGGGAAAAAATCACGAAGTTGGGAAAAGAGTACATCAGGGAGTAGAGTTCGCTTTTAGCTGTAGTACCTTTTCATGTTACAAGCATGCCACGACCTTGGGAGCTCAGTGCCGTTCAGGTCGATTATTTTATAATAACCCTTTCCTAAAACTTCATTGACTTTGTATGGTCCCTTCCAATTTGCGGCAAGCTTCCCTTCTCCTAATTTGTTGACTCCAATGTCGTTTCTGATTAAGACCAAATCATCTGGAGCAAATGTTCTTCGAATGACTTTTTTGTTGTACCTTGTAGTCATCCTTTGCTTCAACGCTGCTTCTCTTATCTGGGCGCTTTCTCGGACTTCGGGGAGCAAATCGAGCTCCTCTTTGTGCCCTTGTATATTTCCGATCTCATCGTGGAGAATTACCCTTGGGCTTTGCTCATCGATTTCTATGGGTATCATTGCTTCCACGCCATAGACTAGTCGGAAGGGCGTTTCTCCAGTGGCGGATTGGGGTGTTGTCCTGTAGGCCCATAGCACTTGAGGGAGCTCTTCAGCCCAAGCTCCTTTTGCTTCCTGCAATCTCTTCTTTAGCCCTACCAGTATGACTTTGTTGGCTGCCTCGGCTTGCCCATTGGCTTGTGGGTGCTCCACCGAGGTAAACTGGTGTTTGATTTTCATACTGGCTACTAGGCTTCTGAAGGTGGCGTCGGTGAATTGGGTCTCATTATCTGTAGTAATGGAATAAGGTATCCCATATCTTGTGATGATATTTTTGTATAGGAACCTCCGACTTCTTTGGGCGGTGATGGTAGCCAATGGTTCTGCTTCTATCCACTTTGTGAAATAATCTATTCCCACGATCAGGTATTTGACTTGTCCTGGCGCTTGGGGAAAAGGACCTAATAAATCCATCCCCCATTTTGCAAAAGGCCATGGAGAAGTGATACTAATGAGCTCTTCTGGTGGAGCCACGTGGAAATTTGCATGCATCTGACATGGTTGACATTTTTTCACAAATTCTGTGGCATCTTTCTGCAAGGTCGGCCAGTAGAATCCAGCTCGGATTATTTTTCTGGCTAGTGACCTTGCTCCGAGATGATTTCCACAGATCCCACTATGTACTTCCTCCAATACCTCGGGAGTTTTTGAGGTCGGTACACACTTTAATAATGGTGTTGATATCCTTCTTCTGTAGAGGACATTTCTCACCAAGGTGTAGTGTTGTGCTTCCCTTCGGATCTTTTTGGCTTCTTTTTCCTCTTTAGGGAGGATGTCAAATTTCATGTATTCGACTAAGGGATTCATCCATCCGAAGTTTAGACCGGTTATCTCAAGTACTTCTTGTTTGTCTTCTATTTTTGCTACCGAGGACTCTTGGAGGGTTTCTTGAATCAGGCTTCTGTTGTTCCCTCCTGGTTTGGTACTTGCTAACTTGGATAAGGCATCCGCTCTGCTGTTTAGATCCCGAGTTATGTGTTTGATCTCGGTTTCTGCAAAGCGCCCAAGGTGCTCCAAAGTTTTTTCCAAGTACCTCTTCATATTAGGGTCCTTTGCCTGATATTCTCTGCTTATTTGGGAGGTCACCACCTGTGAGTCGCTGTATATCATCACCTTTGTAGCACCGACTTCTTCTGCCAACTTTAGTCCGGCGATCAAGGCTTCATATTCTGCCTGATTATTTGAAGCCGGAAATTCAAATTTTAAGGAAACCTCTATCTGGGTTCCTCTTTCATCTACCAGTATTATGCCTGCGCCGCTCCCTGTTTTGTTGGAGGATCCGTCTACATAGAGTTCCCATATAGTCGGTTTTTCCTCTTGATCCCCTGCGTATTCTGCCACGAAGTCGGCGAGGCACTGGGCTTTAATTGCTGTCCGAGTTTCGTATCTTAAATCGAACTCGGAGAGCTCTATTGCCCATTGAACCATTCTCCCTGCAACATCCGTCTTTTGGAGGATTTGCTTCATGGGTTGGTTTGTACGGACTCTTATTGTGTGAGCTTGAAAGTAAGGTCGTAACCTTCGTGAGGCTATTACCAAGGAGTAGGAAACTTTTCTAGTTTGTGGTACCTTAGTTCGGGGCCTTGTAGGACCTTACTGATGAAGTAGACTGGGTGTTGTCCGACCTCGTCTTCTTTTATCAGGGCTGACGAGACAGCCCTGCTTGCTACGGATAAGTACAGAACGAGGTCTTTTCCTAGTACTGGTCGGGTTAGGATAGGAGGTTGGCTTAAAAACTTTTTGAACTCTTGGAACGCCTCCTCGCATTCCGGAGTCCATTTGAATTGGCATCCCTTTCTTAATAAGGAAAATAGTGGAAGGGATTTTAGTGCCGATCCTGCCAAAAATCTGGAGAGGGCTGCAAGTCGGCCATTGAGCTGCTGGACTTCTCTCAAACAAGTCGGACTTTTTATTTCTAGGATGGCTCTACATTTATCGGGATTGGCCTCAATCCCTCTTTGTGTTAGCATAAATCCTAGAAATTTTCCTGCCTCCACCGCGAAGGCGCACTTTGCGGGATTTAGTCTCATCCCATGCAGCCTTATGGTGTCAAAGACTTGTGAGAGGTCGGATAAGAGGTCGACTTCCTTCTTGGTTTTTACTAGCATGTCGTCGACGTATACTTCCATTAGGCTCCCCAGGTGAGGGGAAAACACTTTATTCATCAACCTTTGATATGTGGCTCCTGCATTCTTCAATCCGAATGGCATGACCACGTAGCAAAAGTTAGCTCTGGGTGTGATGAATGATGTTTTCTCCTGGTCGGGCTCATATATCGGGATTTGATTATATCCCGAGTAGGCGTCCATGAATGATAAGTATTGGTACCCCGAGCTGGAATCCACTAAGGTATCAATACTTGGTAAGGGATAAGGGTCCTTGGGACATGCCTTATTTAAGTCGGTATAGTCGACACACATTCTCCATTTGCCATTTTGTTTTTTGACTAGCACTACATTGGCTAGCCACGTTGGGTACTTGACTTCTCTGATAAAGCCGGCTTCCAAGAGCGCCTGTACTTTCTCTTCTACTATTAGGGCTCGTTCTGGGCCGAGCTTGCGTCTTCTTTGTTGTACAGGTCGGGACCCCGGGTAGACCGAGAGCTTGTGGGACATGAACTCGGGGTCAATCCCAGGCATGTCGGAGGCCTTCCAGGCGAAGAGGTCGGAATTATCTTTTAGGAGTTCAGCCAGCCTTGTTTTAGAGTTTCCCCTAGGTTGGCTCCTATATAAGTGTTTTTTCCTTCCTCGTTACCGACCTGTATCTCCTCGGTTTTTCCTCCCGATTGTGGTCGCAGCTCTTCTCTGGCCCTTGCGCCGCCGAGCTCTATTCTGTGAACTTCTTTGCCCTTTCCTCTCAGATTTAGGCTTTCGTTGTAACATTTTCTTGCCAATTTTTGATCTCCCCTTACGGTTGCTATTCCCGCTGAGGTCGGGAATTTCATGCAGAGGTGGGGAGTGGATACCACTGCTCCGAGTCGATTAAGGGTAGCTCTGCCGATCAAAGCATTGTATGCTGACCCTACATCTATGATTATGAAGTCTATACTCAGAGTCTTTGATTTTTTCCCTTTTCCAAAAGTGGTGTGAAGGGGCAAAAATCCTAGTGGTTTTATTGGCGTGTCCCTTAATCCATATAGGGTGTCGGGGTAGGCTCTTAATTCTTTCTCGTCTAACCCTAGCTTGTTGAAAGCAGGCTTGAAAAGAATGTCCGCCGAGCTTCCTTGGTCTACTAGGGTTCTGTGGAGATGGGCATTTGCTAGGATCATAGTTATTACCACTGGATCATCGTGTCCAGGGATTATTCCTTGCCCATCTTCTTTTGTGAATGAAATGGTAGGAAGGTCGGGTGACTCTTCCCCGACCTGATAGACTCTTTTGAGATGTCTTTTGCGAGAGGATTTGGTCAGTCCCCCTCCCGCAAATCCTCCTGAGATCATATGGATATGTCTCTCTGGAGTTTGCGGTGGTGGGTCTTTTCTATCCATATCATCTCGCTTTCTTTTTCCATGACTGTCCGACCTTTCTATGAGATATCTATCAAGCCGACCTTCTCTAGCCAGCTTTTCTATCACATTCTTGAGGTCGTAGCAGTCGTTTGTGGAGTGACCATATATTTTATGGTACTCGCAGTAATCGCTGCGGCTCCCCCCTTTTTTATTTTTAATGGGTCTAGGGGTGGCAGTCTTTCAGTGTTGCAAATCTCTCTGTATACATCCACTATAGAAACTTTCAGGGAGTATAAGAGTGATATTTCCTTGGCCTCTCGAGACCGAGTTCTTCCTTTTTCTTGGCTTCCCTTTCCCTCTCTTTAGTTGAGGGAGGGGGTCCAGGTCGCCAACTCAGGTCCCTTAACTTAGCGTTTTCCTCCATGTTGATGTACTTTTCAGCTCGTTCCTGTACATCACTTAAAGAAACGGGATGTCTTTTAGATATGGACTGCGAGAAGGGTCCTTCTCTAAGTCCATTGACTAGTCCCATTATGACTGCCTCTGTGGGCAGGTCTTGAATCTCCAAACATGCTTTGTTGAACCTTTCCATATAGGCTCGTAAAGATTCTCCGACCTCCTATTTTATTCCCAGGAGGCTCGGTGCATGTTTCACCTTGTCTTTCTGAATTGAGAACCTCATCAAAAACTTCCTTGAGAGGTCTTCGAAACTAGTGACCGATCTCGGGGGAAGGCTATCGAACCACTTCATCGCTGCTTTCGACAGAGTGGTCGGAAAAGCTTTGCATCGCGTAGCGTCGGAAGCATCAGCTAGGTACATCCGACTTTTGAAGTTGCTTAGATAATGCTTTGGATCCGTGGTTCCATCGTAGAGGTCCATATCGGGGCTTTTGAAGTTTCTCGGAACTTTTGCCCTCATTATGTCCTCGCTGAAAGGATCCTCCCCACCTAAAGGTAGTTCCTCTTGTTCATCACGGGAGTTACGACCTTTGAGGGAGGATTCTAACTTTAAGAGTTTTCTTTCCAACTCTTTTCGTCATTCCATCTTCTCTTTTAGGTACTTTTCAGTTTCCTTTTGCCGCTCCCGCTCTTGTTCTAACTGTTCCAGGCGGCTGTGAACTAACCCCATGAGTTCAGTTACATGGGATGGTCCTCCTTTTTCTGATTCGCGCCCTTCTGAGGAATTTACCTTCGGGTTCTTTACTCCGGAGGTGCCTTCTCTATGCTGATTGTCAATTTCCTGGTGGAGGGCGAGGTCCGCATCGTTATTGCCTGTGTCCAGATTCTCTTGTTCAGAATCTGTTTCCACATGGCCTTCTTCGTGGGATCTGTCCGCCATCGATGGATGTTCTCTCGGGTCCCCGGCAACGGCGCCAAGGTTACGGTGGGTAACCGGAGATTAATAGATCAGATGACGTTGGTTGGCCCAATCGTCCACGGATGGTAGTCTCCGGGCTGGTTCGCGCGTTGGAGCCTCCTTCCGATTTGTGAGCGTGAGTGAATGGGGGGTGGTACCTGCAAAGACACTCCGATGCCTAAGTTAGCAAGGGTGTTAGCAGGTCTAGAGAGTATTGGGCTTAGAGATACCTGAGGGGTGTCAGTGTATTTATAGTGGTGAGCCAATAACCACCGTTGGAGTAGTGCCGTATCTTTAGGGTGTTAACCGTCCCATTATCTTTGGGAGGTTAAGATATGGCTTGATGAAGCGGTTGGAGAGATTTCAGGGGCGGTTACTCATTTGAATGAGTGATTATCTGCCAGCTAATCTCATGCCCGACTTCTTTAGAGTAAGTCGTAGTTGACACCGACTTCTTATGTGAAGGTCGGTGCTTAGCTAGGCTTAATCCTTCGGACTAGGCCTTTTATTTGGACCTGGGCCTTTGTCATTGGGCCAGGGTATGAACAGTTGTTATTGTTAAATATGGCTTATTTTTTTAATTTATAATTAAAAAATTATTGAAGAAGTCATGCTTGTTGTCCGTGTATTTTTGTATATTTCTATATACTGTTTATAGATCTATATACTATTTGAAGATGATAATAATGGATTAAAATACAGATTTTAAAAAACTTTAAGAGGGAGTTCGTCGGGTTAGGCGAGCTTGCTAATTTTTATAGAGTTCGTCGGATCCGACAAACTTGCTTAAATGTAAAAAAAATATATATTTAAAAAATTAAAATCCAAAAATCTTGTCCGAAAAAATAATAATTTTTTTATTTTATAAATGAAAAAAAAAACCTTATTATGATAATATAAAGTAATTCAATACTTAGAAGAAATTCAAAATCTTTAAAAAGTTATTTAATAGTGTACGTCACCAATACTTTACACTTTGTTCGAGTGGAATCTTTATTCATTTTTATTTAAATAACTAAAATTATTTTATCTAATATTTACTAATAACTATTAAAATAATATTATAATTTTAGATATAATAAATATATAATTATATATATATAATTATAAATATTAAATCAAATAAAATAACTTTAATTGTTATTGTGTCCCGAATATTTATTATATTATTGATTGAATACTCATTAATTGCACATTTGAACTTCAATAACCATATAACAACATCATAAGACAAAGCTTGACTAATTAAATTTATCAATTTAATGTTATTTATTTGTGGTTTTTTTTTATAAACTATTATTATTATTATTGGGTCGTTCTAGTTATCTGGTATACATATATAAACTTATACAGATATACAGAGATTCCTTTTTATATTGTATCTTATTATAGCAGTGTGTCAGGCACTCAGGCATAAAGGAGGGCTCATGAGAGGCTCTCAGGCTCCGCTCCGCTGAGCTGAGTCACGAGGCTAAATTCAAACGGGATTTTATTTTATTGGGTTTCGTCAGTGTCATCTTTATGTCTTGGGCCTTATTGGTCGTTGGGCCATTTGATATAAGGACTCATACATTGATACCCTCAACGTGATCTGGCCATTTGATTCAAAGGTAGACAGAAATTGGAGTTCGAATCCCGCTTGTGCATGTAATAATTTATTAGCCAATGACAAACTCTTAAATGGAGTTCAGTATCGTGACGGATTAGTCCTTGACCTGTCGGGTTGGGGAATACCGTGGTAAACCAAAAAAAAAAGGTAAACAGAAATTTTTTACCTTCAATGTCCTTACTAACGAGTTGGAGAAAATACATAAAATTAATATATTTAAATTTAAATGTATTACCAAAAATTATAAGAATTTATTATATTTTAACTAGTGAATAAGCATGCACAAATAATATATTTAAATTATTTTTAATAATTTGCTACAAACAAATTAATACTTAAGAAATAAATATTGAAATATCTTTTCATAATATTTTATTAAATAATTTAATTTTAAATAATATAAAAAGAAAATTAATTTCTTATTTTTTTTCTTTTAAATTTCAGATAAATTTGATTCCTTTATCATATTACCTTTAAAAAAGTAAATTAATCTTGTCATTATTTAAAACATACTATAGCCCGATTAATTTTTGTATTAGAGACTAATATATATCTAATAGTCTAAAAGATTAAAAGTTAGTTTAATATTTCTAGAGATTAACTTTTTCGACAAAAAAAAATTACAAAATAATTTTCGACAATACTTTCTTATTTTCCTAAATAAATGAAATACGCATTAAGATAAAACATATAATATTAAATATTTGATTAATAGTGCCGTACATTATTCGTTAAACTACTTAAATGGTATAATCTGTAGCTCAAACTATAATTAAAGGAAGCACATCTAGAATGAGTTTGATTTTGTGATAGGCGGTTAGAAGGACATTTTCATCAGTTTAGAGTTAATAAGAAGTAGAATAATAATTTCTTCATATTCAAAGATTTGAATACTACGAAAAATTATACCATACCAATTTTGTATATCAAAAAGATCAAGAGCTCGTCTTAAAAATAATAGTATTAAAATGACACAACTCATAAGACCTATTGAGTTAAGGCAGAACAATAAGAAGTCTAATAATACTTTTCAAATTTAATATGAGGCATAATTTATTATTAATTTTTGAATTTTTTAGACATTTATTTTAATTTATTTTGCTGTTAGAGTTTGTTGAAAGATTTGATTTACTTCTGAATTGCTTAATCGTATTTTTAGAGATTTTAAATTTAAATCAAATCTGATATAATCTAATAAGATCAAATCTAATTTAAATTAGTTATCATATATTTAGGATTTTAAAATTTAAATCAAATCTGATCTAATCCAATAAGATCAAATCTGATTTAAATTAGTTATCTAATCTTTAGAAGATTTAAATTAAGTTATCTTATGGTATATTTTAGTTAGTTTGTTAGAGGCCTATTTAAATATCTTTAGTGAGATAATTTACATAATTTTTTATGAATAAAATTTTCAGTTGTTTTATGCACATTTTTTAGTGTAATTAAGTGAGGTGAGTGATTTGTTTCGCTTGTTACATACAGAAGATTGATGGATCTAACACTAAAGTGATTTTGCATTGTGGTTTCTTTCAATTATCATCACTTATCTAGGTTATCAAAGACAGATTCTTTGAAAGTCTAGTAAAAAATCTCCTATAGTGATCTAAATTGTTAAGAACAAATTTTTTAAAGGTCTAATAAAAAATTATTTATTATTTATATTTTTACTGTGTCTTTTCTATTGTATCTTTTTTCCATTTTTTTTATTCCTTTATCCTTTTATTCTAATAATTTCTTATCACTTTGTTATGTTCGGTCAAGTTTTTTAATTTAAAAAAAATCAAAAATTATAAATTAAAAACGGTCAAACTTAAAATTTGCACAAAATATCATTTTAAAATATATTTTTTTATTTTTTTTCCTCGTTACAAGTTCTATACATTCTACCAAAGCATTATTTGAAAGTACAAAATACACCAAACTATTATTTCAAAATTAAAATTAAAAAAGTTAAATTCAACTTAGCTTCAGAATTAAATATCCTATCATATGTATTTAGCTTTGTCAGTTTTTTAATGTTCTTAAGGTTGATTGCACCTATTTAGTTAATAATTTTTTTTTAATAAAATTATTTTAAGTTACATTAGACGTACACTAATGTTATTGTGATTCAATTTTTGTTTTAATTTATTTTAGATATCTTGCTAGAATTGATGTTGATTGAATTCTTAAAAAAAAAATTTATCAAATATAATGTTATTGAATTAAAAATAAAGAATGAATATTCAACTATTTTTTTAATATAAAATATTTTCAATCAATGACTTATGAATTCTAAATATTATGTTTGACCTAGAAAGAACAGATGTGCAAATATTAGTTATTTAAAAAATGTTAAGTTAAAATATAGTGTTTGAAGAAGGTCTTTAATTTAATAATATTTTATATATAATTTATTGTTTGGATTTTTCGAAAAGACGGTAGATAATAATGAGGGGCTGAAAATGCACTTACAATATTTTTATTTTAGTTCATTTGTAATATATTATGTATTATGTATTGTAACATGTTAATTTTTATTAATTATATATTGTATATGTATTAAATGATAAAATATATACAGATTAAACAAATTAATAAAAAATAAATTTAAAAATTTTAATAAAATATAAATTGATTTTTTTTGTGTGTATTTTAAGAGAACATAAACTAATTTTCTTTACATAACATGCATTATAAAATTATTCTTGATAATATAACCTTTTTTGGTATATTAAGTGATAAATATTAATTTTTTGTTGTAAAATAAATAAATAAAAAATATAATAATTTTAATAGTAATATTCATCATAATTACTATCTCAATATAATAGAAATGATTAATATATTTATTAATATTATATATATTGTAATGTATATTCAGAGATAGAGAAAAGAGAGTTTATATTTATATATATAAAAAAGAGAGTACTTTTGTTGTATAATAATTGTCTGTTATAGAGGTAAAATATTTACTTTTTTAAACTTCATTTAAGTTCAATTTAACTTGAGAACTTCATTCTTTCATAGAAAAATTCAGTCGTCATATAATGAATGAACATCCACATCATCATGTGTATATGAATGAGTATTCACGTCATCATGTTTATCATGATATTCTTCTCATTTTTAAATATGTTGCTCAACATCACTGATTAAGAAGAGTTACGTAATTAATGTTGACAATTTCACAATAGATAAAATTTTAAATTCTAAAATTAACATATGATTCAATTTTATTCTAAACACTTAGGGCGAACATCTAATGTATTACTTTAATATTTACAGAAAATTATTATATACCAAAGATTCACTAAAACCCGTTTGAAAAGCTTTAAAAGTAATTTTTTTAAACATTTGATTTATGAAAAATAGTAATATTAATGTTTGGTGCAATTTTTAAAATTGAATTGCGATTTTTTAAGAAGCTATTTAGGAGTTTATAAAGAAGTTAAAAAAAAAATGACTTCTCTTATAATACTACTATTTTTTACCATATTTTTATAAATAGAAACTTTTAAAACTAAAAATCAAAACACAAAATAATTTATTTAAAAACTACTTTTTAATATAATCATTTATTATTTAAACTATTTTTTAAAAAAACTTAATTAAATTATTTTTTTTCATTTTTTTATGGGTCTAAAGTCTAAACTAAATATGCTTTGATTCGGTTATAACAATTTTTCAATTCACTTAATACTTAAGCAACATATGTAGTCGAATCTGTTAATATACTCACATTTGTGTACCATAAATATAGGGTAAAAAACCCAAATGAGCCAAGGAGAGCTCAAAATTACCTAATTAAGCCAAACCAAAAATCTATACATGAATCAACCAGGACGTATTATTATATAATTCGAATCAATATGATTCGAATTTAGTTTACATGTAATTCGAATTGATATGATTCGAATTACTAGGAAGCCAAGAATTCAATGAAGTTCGAAACAACTTGTTTCGATTTACATGAAAGTAATTCGAATTTCAATTAATTCGAATTACTAGGAAGAGACATTAGAAGGTAATTCGAAACAACTCGTTTCGAATTACACCTAACTAATTCGAATCTAGTTAATTCGAATTACTAGGTTAGGTTGTGATACTATATAATTCGAAACATATAGATTCGAATTATATATATATAGTGCGAGGCAGGGCTGTATATATATGGTGTGAACTCATGTTGCTCTCAACAAAGAGGGGAGATGGCTAGTGAGGAGAGTTTCCTAGTTCTGGTACATTACAGAGGGTCGATTAAGAGAAAAACTCGGTCGGGCGTGAAGTTCACTGATAAGGATCCCCTATGTATTATCGTGACCCCGACAACCACATACGATGCACTTGTTAGCTCTGTACTGGAGAAGCTGGGTCTTGAAGGCGTTAAAAGGGTGAAGAAGTTTTTCTACCGCATTCCTACGGCGGTGCTCCATGACACCGTGAAGTTTGATTGTTTCACAATCGGTAGTGACGAGGACTTGCAAGTTATGTTTCTTTCTCGTAGGCAGTTTCCCGAGGTAAGGACACCAGAGCTGTTGGCTAAGTTGGTTGATGTGGTATCTAGCTCGGGTGGTTCGAACCGGAATGCCACTACTATAGCCGCTGTTGGCGGCTCGAGCTCGAGACATGCTGTTGCTTCATCCTCTGCTCCTGTGTATGAGCCACCGATGCAGCCTGTTGCGTCCCCTTCGTTTGCCGTTGATCTGAGCGGCAATGTTGGAGACGAGGTTCGGTATGGGGAACATATTCCCACCGAGGTACATTGTCCCACACCGGCTGGTGTTGGTGATGGTTTGTTTGATGATCCAGATGACGATGATGTGGAGCCGGATATGATCGCTGATGAAAGCGGCGATGATGTTGGAACTACTGTGCCGACAAGGGCTACGGGTGGATCTAGTTCTGGCACACAGCAGTATCCACCCCATTTTTCCTCATTGGACCTGGATGCCATGCGGCAGGACGACAATGCTCTGCAGGCCTCAGGATTTGGTGCTAGAGATACCGAGGGGTCTGCCGGTATGAACGAGTTCCAGGTTGGCCAACAATTTCAGGATAAAGATGAGGCGCTGTTGAGTGTGAAGACGTACAGTATCCGCCGAGGGGTCCAGTACAAGGTCGTTGAGTCTGACTACCGCAGGTATGTGGGAAAGTGTTCTGAGTTTGGGAACGGTTGCACCTGGCTAATTCGGTTGAGTCTCCGACAGCGGAAGGGTATCTGGGAAGTGAAGCGATACAACGGACCGCATACATGTCTTGCCAGCTCCATCTCCAGCGACCATAGGAGTCTGGACTACCATGTCATATCCACCTTCATTATGCCGATGGTTAGGGCTGATGCTTCTGTGAACATCAAAGTGCTTCAAAATGCCACGGCCGCACACTTTGGGTTCAGGCCTACGTACAGGAGGGTATGGATGGCGAAGCAGAAGGCCGTTTCCGTGATATATGGGGACTGGGACGAGTCGTACAATGAGCTCCCTAGGTGGGTTTTAGGAGTTCAGCTGACGATGCCCGGCACTGTAGCCGTCCTCAGGACTTGCCCTGTTCGAGTTGGGGGACAGGTTGACGATTCTCAGGTTTATTTTCATAGGCTGTTCTGGACTTTCCCCCCTTGTATCCAGGCATTCCGTCATTGCAAGCCTTTGGTGAGTATTGATGGCACCCATTTATATGGAAAGTATGGGGGGACACTGCTAGTCGCCATTGCACAAGATGGAAACTCGAACATCCTCCCCGTGGCATTTGCACTAGTTGAGGGAGAGAATGCTGAGTCATGGTCTTTCTTTCTTTCCCACCTCCGTGAGCACGTGACACCTCAACCGGGTCTGTTAGTTATTTCAGATAGGCATAACGGGATCAAGGCAGCCCTCGAGGCTCCGGATGGGGGATGGCTACCGCCTGCTGCGTACCGGGCGTTCTGCATTCGACACGTTGCAGCGAATTTTGCCTTGACGTTCAAGGGAAAAGATGCCCGGAGGCTTCTTGTTAATGCCGCATATGCCAAGACCGAGGTGGAGTTCGACTACTGGTTTGACATTCTGCGCTCTGAGAATCCGGCAATGTGTGAGTGGGCGAACCGAATCGAGTATTCGTTGTGGACACAGCACTGTGATGAGGGTCGGAGATTCGGGCACATGACGACCAATATTTCGGAGTGCGTCAACTCAATCCTGAAGGGGGTTAGAAACCTCCCTGTTTGCTCGCTGGTTAAGGCCACATACGGAAGGCTAGCTGAGCTCTTTGTCCGTAAGGGTAGGGAGGCCGAGGCTCAGATGGGTACTGGACAACAATTCAGTCAATACCTAGCAAAGTGTGTCGAGGCCAACCTGAGAACAGCCAGGCACTTCACGGTGACTGTTTACGACAGGGATAACTCGGAGTACACCGTTGCTGAGACGACTCCGACAGGCTCATTCTCTCTTGGTACGTACAGGGTCTCATTAGGGTCCAAGACTTGTGATTGTGGATATTTCCAAGCACTTCATTTTCCCTGTCCGCACGCACTGGCATGCTGTGCGTATTCACGGCTTACATGGCAGCCTTACGTCCACGAGGTATATCGCCTTAGCTCCGTTTTTGGTGTCTATCAGATGGGATTTGCCCCTCCCATTCCGGAGGGTTTCTGGCCACCTTATCCCGGGCCTACCGTTATACCGGATCCGAGTATGAGGCGTGCGAGGGAGGGTCGTCCTAGATCAACAAGAATTCGAACCAACATGGACGAAGCAGAGCCGA
Organism: Arachis hypogaea; assembly: GCF_003086295.3. Taxonomy (NCBI): domain Eukaryota; kingdom Viridiplantae; phylum Streptophyta; class Magnoliopsida; order Fabales; family Fabaceae; genus Arachis; species Arachis hypogaea. The sequence continues at coordinate 105,035,203 of NC_092041.1, read as the reverse complement.
ACCGGCCAAAGCGATGTGGCCTTTGCAGGCAGCCAGGTCACACCAGGCGGAGTTGTCCACAAGCCGCAGGCCCAAGCGGGACTGCTGGAAATCAGTAGGCGATTGGCTATGTATGTGTTTGTTTGTTAATGTGTTAGCACTTGTCTTCTATTTTTCTTTAAGTTTTAATGTATTACGACTTGTCTGGAACTAATTTGTTTCCTATGTTTAATGAAACTTGTTATGTGTACCAAATATTTCTGTTGAATGTCTTTTACATCATTGACAATTATAACTATAAGTAACAACATTATATCATGGAACGACTGATCACGAATAAAATAAGATGAAACTATAAATCATAACATAAAAGTAGAATACATCGACGTAATAAGCAAGTACATAATATAAATATGACAACAAGACATACAAAGTTCAGAATAAAAAAAAGATCATACAATAACAATGATAACCAACCAACTGAGTCCACAATATAAATATAACAACAAGACATACACCACTATCCATGAATCATCTAAACAGGTGCGATCCAGTGCCGCAACGGCGTGGCACCCGTGTCCGGTATCCCCTACGAATAAGTGGCTCCTCATCCTCAATCGACTCATCGCTGTCATCCGGAACTGGCTGTCTGGGGGTCATAGGCGGAACATGGACGGGTCTGGATGACGACGGGCCGGCAACTGAGTGTGATCCGATACTCTGTGCCGACGCTGGGGTCCCACCCATGGCAAAAGGATGCGCAGGAGCTACCGTGGCAGGCTCATTCAGATCAACGTCCAGCGGTGCCTGTGTCCCTGTGGTATGAACCCGTCCGGCTGCAGCCTCATCCTCCTGCATGATGGTCCGGATATCGTCAAGGAAATGTGGTCCACCAAACTCGTGCACAATGCCATCACTAGCAAGAAAGTCTCCAAACATCGAGCCAGGACTCACCCATGGAGTACTATCCTGAAGGGTATGATCATCACCGGGAACACCTACGAAGTAATCTCCAAGACCTCCACCACCAAGCCCAGCATCAGTGTGACTCGTGGGATCTCCCAAACCAGCTCCAGGGGACCCACCATCATGCCCGCCCTGATGGGCCCTATCAACCCCCGCAACGTCACCTCCCCCAGGCATCTGGGCCCCCTGTCTAGCAGCACCCACCCTCCTCCTGCCTCCGCGACCACGAACTCTCCCCACACCCCTAAATGGGTCGTCTCCGGCATCCATAGCCTGATCTACCCAGTTCCACTCACGCTGGCTACGACGTGTCCCAACTCGTGCTCTCCTCTCAACACGACGTCTGTCTGGAACATCCTCGACCCGGTCCATGTCTGGAAGTCGGCCTGCACCCCTCTGCGTCGCCTCATCTGGAATAGGCACACCTCTCGGATCCCCCAGTAACATCTCCGGCGACAGAAACCTCTTCCCGTGCTGATACCACCATGTCAAGAACTCATGTGACGGTCCGGGGTCGGGCACGATGTCAAACTGTAGAATATGATCAGCACGCTCCTGCCAGTGAAGATGCCAATCAGGGTACTGTGCCGGGAACCAACGGTCACCTCCTCTCCCGTCCTTCGACATCAGGAAGTCGATGTTTAGGGCGGGAGACGGTATGGGCTGAACGCCGCCAAACTGAGGTAAAACTCTATCAACCTGATGCCACTCGACAACCGCAAAGTAAATCAGGGACGTCCTGCATCGCCATAACATCGTATGCCGAGGCTCCAACACCTCAGGATGGACAACCTGGACGACGTCGACTGCGCTATAGGGCATCCATATGAACTGAAAAAACCAAAATAAAGTCGTTTGTACTTTCAGTTAAGTGATATAAACTGAAACAATGACTTGAGAATGACAAAAGATCTCCTTGCTTACCTGCCGAGGCTGTAACAAGTCGATCTTCATGCGAGCCATCTGTACCCGAGGTCCCTTGTTGCTATTCCCAGGGTTGTAACCAGACCATCTGCGTACAAGAAAACAGAAGAATATAGGGCATAATTACAAAATGATAACAAAAATAATACCTAGTACAAAACAATAACGGTACCTCGAGGCAAGGGGCCAGCTGATCTCATCATACCCAGATGGTCTAAGTGTGGGAAACCTCCAGAAGATCCACGACTGTAATAACTGTAACGGGCCAGCTAACTTCACCACATGTCTGTTGGCGACTCGGCACATGCACCTGTACAGCCATGCTAGTGCCGCCGACGCCCAACTATAGCGACCCATCTCCTCAAGCCGAGCAACATATGGTAGCCATCTGATGTGTATACGATTGCCGGACTTGTCGGCAAACAGCTGCGTACCCAATAACATCATGATGTAGGCCCGGGCAAATCGCCTAACTGTCTCCTCATCTGCCCCATCTGGACACTCCGCGAATGTCTCCTGAAACCAGGTGCAGTTGACTGCGAATTTCTGCACCTGGTTCTCCGGCGGTAAAACACCGAGCAACTCATGGAACCACTGCCAAGCAGGTCTCCCACCCTCAATGTAAAGGTGGAAGTCCGTAAGGCAACCACTAACATAATCTCCGTCGACTGGCAACCCCAGCTGGTATGCGACGTCCTGAAGCGTGATAGTGCACTCTCCGAACGGCATGTGGAAGGTGTGCGTCTCAGGCCGCCACCTCTCGACGAATGCGCTGACTAGGGGCTCGTCTAGTCGAAACCATCTGTCGTTCAGTCTCGCAAGATGGTAAAGTCCCGCCATCTGCAAGTACGGGACATACCTCTCATCAAGACGCATCCCCTGTTGCCGCCTAACACTGGATATGCAACGACGAGGCTGGCCAATACATAAACCGCATAATTAGAACAGATGCACAAACCACTAACATAACAAAAACCATTAACAAAAACTGTTAACAATAAACCACTAAAACAAAACCATTAACACAAAACCATTAACAACAACCATCAACAATAAACCGTTAAGAAAAACCATTAACAAAAACCATTAACAATAAACCGCTAAAACAAAACCATTCACAAAAACCATTAACAAAAACCATCAACAATAAACCATTAACAAAAACCATTAACAAAAACCATTAACAATAAACCGCTAAAACAAAACCATTCACAAAAACCATGAACAAAAATCATCAACAATAAACCATTAACAAATACCATTAACAAAAACCATTAACAATAAACCGCTAAAACAAAATCCTTAACAAAAACCATCAACAAAAACCACTACCCTACACTAATTTCCTAAACCACTATCCAAAAACCATTTACAATAAACCGCTAAAACAAAACCATTAACAAAAACCATTAACAAAAACCATCAACAAAAACCACTAGCCTACACTACTTTCCTAAACCACTATCCTAAACCACTAACAGTAACATAAACCATTATAAAAAACCATTAACAAATACCGTTATCATAAACCGCTTTCATAAACCACTAACCTCGTCGTTGATAACACCGGCGATATGAGCTACTCCATCCAAACGATAAAGCCTTCCCGGATCGTCCCCCATCGACAGAAACAGCCGCTCTGGTCAAGCTCGTACTAAACGTTGGTCTTTTTCTCTGGGATTTGGTGGGGTTGGAGAATGAGAAAGTGATTCGAATGAACTTGGCTCGAACTACTTTTATAGCCGATTCCCTTGTAATTCGAATCAACTTGATTCGAATTACTATGCAAGTCCGTTTTCACCTAATTCGAATCCAATTGATTCGAACTCCTCTAACATGCGCTTCTCCTAGTAATTCGAATTTACTTCATTCGAATTATATAGGTGTAATTCGAAACAAGTTGTTTCGAACTTCATTGAATTTTGGCGTTCCTAGTAATTCGAATCATATCAATTCGAATTACATGCAAACATAATTCGAATCATATTGATTCGAATTATATAGTAATTCGTCCTGGTTGATTCATGTATTGATTTTTCATTTGGCTGATTTAGGTAATTTTGAGGTCTCCTTGGCTCATTTCAGTTTTTTACCCATAAATATATTAATAACTGAAGAATTTTGTATCATAAATCTATTAAGTACAATAAGACATACAAAAATGGAGTCCAAGAAATAAAACTACGCTTATAAGGTTGCCAATTAATCACGTCAACTAAGCTTCGGCTTTATCACAAGCCAATCCTGACACATACCACAACAAGCTCTGGCAACCTCTGCCAAGCTATGCTTCCTCACAATTAGCACAGTGCTAAACTGCTAGGTGTCAATATGTCACTCAATCGATAAGAATATTTTTATCTTTATATTTGTACTCTCTAAATGTTTTTCTTTATTATTATTATTATTATTATTATTATTATTATTCAAAGACAAAAATATATTTTATGACCTGTTATGAAAATATTTTTTTTAGCAAGTGAAGAACCAATATGAAGACCATTGTTATAAGACGTATATTGTTGCTGTGAGTTTTGTTGGGGGCAATTTTTGACGTATTTCTGTTGAGATAGGATTGTAATTTTTTTTTAAATATGTTAATGATTTGTGTTAACGTTTATAATTCTCTTAGTAATTAACTAGGGATGCACCCAATTGTAGTCAATTAATAAAAAAAAAGAGTCTATTAATAAAAAAAAACACAGCACCCCAATTCAAGAGTTATTCTAACTTTATTTTTATCCCATTTACTGTAAAAAAAACACCTAAAAAATAAAAAAAATAAAAAAATATAATAAAAAAATTTAAAATTATTATAAAAGATTATCCAAAATTCTTTTAATTATAATAAAGAACGAATTAATTTTTGATATAAAAAATCCAAAACCTAACAAAAGAGAAATATCTAAAATCATTTTTAAAAAATCAAAACCTAATCAAACGAGATATTCAAAATTATTAAAAAAGAACATCCGAAAACTAGAAAAGAAACTTCTAAAACTATTAAAAAAATAATTAAAAAACTAAAACGAAGAAACATCCAAAACATATAACAAAAATACACCCGAAACCTAGGAAAAAAATCCAAAACTAGTAAAAAGAATAATTCAAAACTTAGGAGGAGGAGGAGGAAGAGAAGATTCCGGAAGAGGAGAGGACACGGTGTTGCAGGACGATAAGTTGCCAAAGGAGGCGACGAAGCACGAGGAACTGCAGGGGGAGGTGTGCGTCGCGGCGAGAGAGTTTGGAGGGGGAGGTCACGGTATCACGGGATGAGGTATTGCATGGAGAGGTGTGACATCCCAGCGATCAGGGTTGGAGTGCGGCATCGTGAATAGAAAAGCTGGGGAAAGGACACTGCAGTGTGCTATCGGCGATATATGATCCATATGCTATAGCTTGTACCCATCTACCTTATAAATCGATAACGTGTCAAATAAAACAAACAATACTTATCTTAGCACGAAAAAAAAGAAGATTGTTACAAATAACTTTCACACCACGCTGAGTAAGCAGAAAATTAGGTCAAATGAGTTACCATACTATACAACAAAAAAGACTTAATTTATTTAATAAAAAAAAGAGAAAAGTAAAAATGTATGCTAATCACACTGAATTACATTATATCTTACACTTTTTCTAATTTAAACGTCAGAGTATCTTTGCAAGTATTTTTCATCGTTGTTTTTTGGAAGTCGATACCTTATCTAGTCCATGCGGGAGCAAACTCAACCTTGAGACGGATGAGCTATACCTCTCCTCACAGGCTCACCACACAAAAATAATATATAAATGTATGTGTTGTTTAACTTATTTTTAATATATATTTTATATTTTAATATATATATATATATATATATATTATATTAATATTTAATTTTAAATATACACCTATATGAAAGATAACACATATAATACATGGTATACGTTTTATCTTGCCATATCTTTGTGTGTTGGTGGGTCTCCAACTAAGTGGGCCCACAAGTTAAAAAAATAGAAGAAAAAGTATATATAATGAAATAAAGAAGTGGCTAACAGCCACGGTGTGAGAGAGAAGCTTTCTTTTGAATGAAAAGAAAATTAAGCATGGTGCCAAAGGAGAAGAAGAAATTGGGAGAAAAAGACAAGTCATTTTTTATCCGATTGAATTGGTAAACTTGTTCTATTTCTTATGAAATTTTAGTATGTTATTCCTGGTGTAGAGATGAACATTAGGATATAACTTACTAGTTGTATTGCCTTTTCTTTTAGATGATTTGAGATACCCACTTTGTGAAGGGTTTATGTTGATTCCATCAGTTTTGATGATGTATCTCGTTGATTGTTGAGATGCCCTAGTGTTACTAGGAAGACTAGTTGTGTATTTACTGGACTAGGTCCCGTAGATTTTTTTGTCCCTCTTTTTGGAAGTTTTTCCACGTTAAAATTCTAGTATCTAATTATTTAATTTCTGTCATTATATTTACTGCTTGGAGTATCTTTGGTATTGCCCATTAAATTGCACAGGTTGTGAAAAAATTATTTTTGGTGCTTCTGCTGTTAGACATGTTCTTGTTTGAACCTTTGTTGAGTTTTTCCAACAAAGTGGTATCTAGAGCTTTGGTTGTTTATCTTGGTACTGCTTAAATGTAGGAAAATACTCATGGACCAAATATGGTCAAATTGAATTCCTAAAATTACTCGATTTGGAAGACCCTCATGGAATATATGTTGTATAGCAAGGACTTGTATGATCCTGTGGAGGGGGACAAATCCAACGGTACTAAATCCAATGCTGAATGGAAGAAGCTGAATCAGAAGACAGTTGCTTTGATTAGGCAATGGCTTGATCTTAGCGTGTATCCACATGTTGACACCGAAACGAATGCCGAGAAGATGTGGAATAAATTGAAAGAGTTATATGAGAGAAAAAATGTGTAAAATAAAGCATTCTTGATTAGGAAGCTTGTCAATATAAAATATATTGAAGGTAAATCAATGTGAGAGCACTTGAGCACTTTTCAGGAGACGGTAAACCAACTGACAAATAATGAAATTACTTTGAATAATGAGTTGCAAGCCTTATTGTTGTTGAGCTCTTTGCCTGATAGTTAGGAAGTTCTAGTTGTGGCACTGACTAACTCAACTCCAAAAGAAAAGTTGACGTTAGCAATGGTTAAAGAGAGCATGTTGAATGAAGAAGTCAGAAGAAAAGAGCAATGTTTGACTAATGCCTCCTCCCAGTCAGAAGCACTTGTTTCAGAGTCACAGGGGAGAAGTCAAAGTAGAAAACCTCACAGTTCTGACAAGTCAGAGAGTCGAATCAAGTCAAGAGAAAAGTACAAGCCAAGAAAGGAGTTCATTTATCACCATTGTGGCAAGTCGGGGCATATCAAGAGATATTGTAGGTTCTTGAAAATGGAACAATCAAGGGGAAGAAACGAAGACAAAGGTAAAGATAATGATAAAGAAACTGCTGCTATTGTTTATGAAGATGTTCTTATCACATATGATGAAAATTATGTGAATCTTGTCTGTGATGATTCCACTTGGATTATGAACTCTGGTGCCTCATGTCATGTCACTTCGAAACGTGAATTTTTCACTTCCTATACTGTTGAAAATTTTGGCAAGATCAAACTAGGAGATAAAAGAGTGTGTGATATCATTGGTATGGGTGATATGTGGCTTGAAACTAACATGGGATGCAAGTTGCAGTTGAAGAATGATAGGCATGCGCTAGATATGCGGTTCAATCTTATTTCAGTGAAGGCATTGGATCAAGAGGGGTATTGCACTTCATTTGGTAGTGAAAAATGCAAGATTACCAAAGGAGCTCTCATTGTTGTTAAAGAAGACAATAGTCTCACTACTTTCTACCGGTTGCAAGCAAAGTTGTGCAAAGAAGAGGTGAATGTAGCTGATGATTCCTCTTCTGATTTGTGGCATATACGTCTTGGTCACTTAAGTAAAAAAGGACTAAGCGTCTTAGCCAAGGAACACTCACTTCCAATGAAAGGTACAACTTTAAATTCTTGTACTCATTGTTGGAAAGCATGCTAGAGTATCATCTCATAGTTCTGCACCTCATAGAAGATCACATGTTCTAGATTTAGTTCACACTGATGTTTACACTATGGATGCTAAGACACTGGGTAGTGCATCATATTTTGTTACCTTTATTGATGATTATTCTAAAAAAGTGTGGGCTTTTATTTTGAAATCTAAAGACTAGGTGCTCGGTATCTTTAAACACTTTCATGCAAGTTTTTAAAGAGAAACAGGAAGGAAATTGAAATGTGTTCGAGCAGACAATGGTGGTGAATGCAGGGGTCTGTTTGAAGAGTATTGTAAGGGACATGGGATCAAACTTGAGAAGACGGTTCCTAAGACTCCTGAACATAATGGAGTTGCAGAGAGAATGAATTGCACTATCAATGATAGAGTCAGGTGTTCTGCTCTCTCATGCAAAGTTGCCTAAATCCTTTTGGAGTAAAGCAATGAGGACTGCAGTAGATTTGATCAACCTTTCTCCTTCAGTTCCACTAAATGGTGATGTTCCAGAGAAAGTTTGGAGAGAAAACGATGTCTCCTATAGTCACTTGTGAGTGTTTGGCTGCAGGACTGTGTTCACATTCCAAGAGATGAAAGGTCTAAACTTGATAGAAAGTCAAAGCAGTGTATCCTCATGGGTTATGATCACGAAGACTTTGGTTAAAGATTATGGGATCCGGTGAGCAAGAAGATAATTAGAAGTCAAAATGTGATTTTTTTTAATACCAAACTATTGAAGATCTTGAGAAGATAGATAAGCCATTAATTTTAGACGTTCTGCTAATGATGAACCTAGTCCTTCCACTAGACCTCTTGTTGATGGGGTAGATGTATAAGTTGATAATGATGGTGATGATTTGCATGATGATCCTACACCTCAACCTGAGGTGCCAGATGTTGAAGTTCTACCTGAACCACCAGTTGAGCCTGAATTGAGAAGATCTACTAGAAATCGTCATCCTTTTCAAAAATATTCTTCTCATGAGTATGTGATGAACACGGAGACTGGAGAGCCAGAGAGCTACCAGGAAACTATGTCTGATGAGCATAAGGAAGATTGGTTGAAGACCATGCAAGAAGAAATAAAATCTTTGCATGAGAATCATACGTTTGAATTAGTGATGCTACCGAAGGGTAAAAGAGCATTCAAGAATAAATGGGTGTTCAAATTGAAAACAGATGAAAATGTCTCACGACCAAGGTACAAAATTCAATTGGTTGTGAAAGGCTTTGAACAAAAGAAAGGTATTGATTTTTAGGAGATTTTCTCTCCAGTTGTGAAGATATCCTCTATTCGAGTTGTGGTTGGGTTGGCGGCTAGCTTGAATTTAGAGGTTGAGCAACTTGATGTGAAGACTGCATTCCTTCACGGTGACATAGATAAAAAAATTTATATGGAACAACCAGAGGGTTTCGAGGTTAAAGAAAAAGAGCATCTTGTAGTTGAAGAAGAGCTTATATGGGCTGAAGCAAGCGCCAAGGCAGTGGTACACGAAGTTTGATTCCTTCATGAAAGGTCATGGATATAGTAAGACTTCTTCTGATCATTGTGTGTATGTTAATAAATTCTCTGATGGTGATTTTATAATTCTCTTACTTTATGTTGATGACATGTTGATTGTTAGTTATGACACTAAGAAGATTAAAAGTCTTAAGAAAGATTTGAACAGATCTTTTGCTATGAAGGATTTGGGTCTTGCTAAGAAAATCATTGACATGAGTATCACTCGTGGCAGGAAGAATAAAAAATGTGGTTGTTACAGCAGAAGTATATTGAGAAGGTTTTAGAGAGGTTTAGCATGAGTAATTCCAAACCTGTTAGTACTCCACTTGCTAGTCATTTCAAGCTGAGTTCGCGGTAATGTCCTACAAGTGAGAAAACGAAAGCAGAAATGAAAAAGATTCCATATGCATCTGCAGTTGGCAGTTTGATGTATGCTATGGTTTGCACCAGGCCAGATAATACTCATGTCGTTGGAGTTGTTAGTCAATTTCTCTCTAACCCTGACAAGAAATACTGGCAAGCAGTGAAATGGTTTCTCAGATACCTTAATGGTACTTCCAGAAATCTTTATTCAAGGAAGTATACTTTTTGTTATATGATGACTTTTAAAGGGGGAGCTGTGTCATGGCAATCTCGACTTCATAAATGTGTTGCTTTATCTACTAAAGAGGTAGAATACATTATTGTTGTTGAAGCTTCTAAGGAATTCTTGTGGATGAAAAAATTTCTACAAGAATTAGGTATCAAGCAAGAGAAGTTTGTGTTATTTTGTGACAGTCAAAGTGCTATCCATCTCAGGAAGAATTCGACGTTTCATTCCAGATCAAAGCATATCGAAGTGAGGTATCATTGGATACGTCAAGCGTTTGAGATGAAGTCATATGGCCTTGAGAATATCCATACCGATGATAATAGTTCAGATATGATGACTAAGAGTTTACCTATAGTAAAATTTGATTCCTGCAAAGAGAATACGGACTTGGTAGAGCAATCTATCCCCACTATTAATGAATGAGAGATTTGTTGGTGGGTCTCCAACTAAGTGGGATCCACAGAAAATATATATATAATAAAATTAAAAAGTGGCTAACAGCCACGATGAGAGAGAAGCTTTCTTTTGAATGAAAAGAAAACGAAGCACGGCGTCGAGGAAGAAGAAGAAATTAGGAAAAAAGAGTAAGTCATTTTTTATCCGATTGAACTAGTAAATTTGTTTTATTTTTTATGAAATTTTAGTATGTTATTCCTGGTGTAGAGATGAATATTAGGATATAACTTGTTAATTGTATTGTCTTTTTTTGGCTGATTTGAAATATCCACTTTATAGAAGATTTATGTTGATTCCATCAATTATAATGATGTATTTTGTTAATTATTGAGATATCTTATTGCTACTAGAAAGATTGATTGTGTACCCATTATTTTAATAGTAAAAAATTTTATTGGACTAGATTCCATAAGTTTTTTGTTTCTCTTTTTGAAAATTTTCTTACGTTAAAAATTTTAGTATGAGCTATTATATTTACTGCTTGAAATATCTTTAGTATTGTCCGTTTAATTGCACAAATTATAAAAAAATTATTTTTAATGCTTTCACTATTAGATGGACAAGAACCTTTATTGAATTTTCTAACATTGTACTCCATTGAATTATGAAACATCGTAAACAATTAACAACTAAAAGCGTAATTTTTAAAGTAATATAATACATTCGCTTTTAAAGTGGGGAATGTCTTTGGTAGGGAAAGAATAATAAAAAACTTTAAAGACCACATAAAAAGATTCTATATCAAGAGTTGGAATAGTTGCTGTACAATAATTGTTGGTAATGTTAGTTTTGACTCAATATTATATGTATTTGCAAATTGGTATGACATGGTTTGGTTAGACCAATCATTTAATAATTGGTTTTTTTAAATAAATTGGTTTACAATTTTGTTTTGTTGGACTTTACCATATAGGCCATACCATACGCCATACCCATAAGGCCATAATCCACATAAACATAACTCATAGAAACACAACTCATTTTTTTTTAATTTTCCTGTTAACATCATGAATAATTTCATATTATTCCCGGTATAATTTTTTGCTTCAGTTATTTTTTCTCTTATAAGATTTTTATTTTTCTTTTTATGGTAAAATAAAATCAAAACTTGTACACATTTTTGTTTCTATTTATTATTATTATTGTTATTATCTCTTTTTTGTTAAAACAAAGCACATCTTTTTTCTATTATTGCATATCTTTTTTTACTAGTAAAAATTAATTTTTTATTTTTTTATACTATTATTTGATTAAAATAAAATAAAATAACAGACTAAAATACACACAGATACTCTATGCACGAGAAGTAGTGACTTTATTCTTCAACAAAATAAAAATATTAATATAATAATTAATTAAATTAATTATTTATTATTTTACATATATAACACATTTAAAATAATAAGATAACATATAAAATATTTTTGATATACACTAATATTATTAGACCTACAACCTAATATTATTAAAGTCATTCTTATTAGCCCTATAATATATTATTATTATTATTATTATTATTATTATTATTAGAGCAATTATCCAAATCAATTTTCGAGAATTTTAAAAGTAGATATTCTAGTCCTCAAGAAAAATTAATACACAAATCAATCTCTAAAGATTTTACTCCGACAGACAAATCAGTCCCAATTTATGTTTTGGCAGAGTAATTACCCAGATCAGTCCCCAGAGATTTTAAAAGCGAACATTGTAATCCCTAAAAAAATTAATATACAGATCAATCCCTAACTTATTAATACATTTTACTTTTACTATATGTTGACCTTTATTATTATTAACTTAGCTTTGTGCATGTGGATAATGACATTAACATATTAATACACTCTTTTCATTAGAAACAAATAAGGTGAATAATGATGTTTTGAAATTTAAATTAAAATATTTTTTTAATACAAACATATTTTTTAAAATATGAATTTTTTGATTATATTAAATACAAAAATATCAAATGATTTCAATCTTAATTTTTTTATATTATTATTATTATTATTATTATTATTATTATTATTATTATTATTATTATTATTATTATTATTATTCAGTGATTATATATATATATATGTATGGCAAAATACATAATTAAACCAAATAGAGGACAAAATTACATAATTCTACCAAATTTAAAAACGTTATCTGAATCACCCAAAATAATCTTCTTATGCAATTCGAATGAATCCCATTCGAATTAGGAAAAACAACAGTAATTCTAGTTATACTAATTCGAATTATGCATACATGTGGTCTTAGACTCTTAGGTAATTCGAATCAGAGCTTGATTTGAATTATACATGCATGAGTGTTAAGGTAGTTCGAATCAGATTGATTCAAATTATACATGCGTATAGTGTTAGGATAGTTCGAATCAGAGTGACATAATTTAAAAATTAAAAAATATATATTTTATTCCATGCATTAAAAATAAAGCTAACAAAATATTTAATTACGAGACTTTTTCAAAATATTTATGAGCTATAAATTCGAATTTCATACCATACTCTTCCTCCATTCTTGATGGCTCATGAATATTAAAAAAATCTTGTAATTAAAAATTTTGTTATCTTTTTTCTTAATGTATGGAATAAAATATATATTTTTAATTTTTAATAAATCATTAATTTTTTAATAAATTTATTTAAATTATGTCATAAAATTTTTTTTATTTCATGTAAAATAATTTTAAAAAAATGGCTTAAAAGATGTTAGGAGTATTATAAAAATTTGTAATGTCCCAATAACATAGGTAAAATACATGATAAGAATATATTTTTTAATTTTTAAATTATTATTGACTATGTAGAGTATTTTATTTAAAATTTGAGTACATCATGTATTTACCTAAATCACTAGAACATTACAAATTTTTATAATCTCCTAACATCTTTTAAGCCATTTTTTAAAAATTATTTTGTAAAGAATAAAATATTTTTTTGTGACATAATTTAGATAAATTTATTAAAAATTTAATAATTTAAAAATTAAAAAATATATATTTTATTCCGTGCATTAAAAAAAGCTAACAAAAATATTTAATTATGAGACTTTTTTAAAATATTTATGAGCTATCAAGAATAAGTGGAAGAGTATTGTATGAAATTCGAATTGATAACTCATAAATATTTTGAAAAAGTCTCGTAATTAAATATTTTGTTAGCTTTATTTTTAATGCATGGAATAACATATATATTTTTTATTTTAAAGAATTAATTTTTTAATAAATTTATTTAAATTATATCACTTTGATTCGAACTCTCGTAACACTATATGCATGTATAATTCGAATCAATCTAATTCGAACTACCTTAACACTCATACATGTATAATTCGATTGGGTCAAATTCGAATTATAAATATCACTACTAATTTGAATTGATCTAATTCAAATTACGATTGATTTTCTTAATTCGAATGGAACTCATTCGAGTTACATAAAAAATAGTTTTTGGTGATTCAGGTAACATTTTTAAATTTAGTAGAATCATATAATTTTGCCTTCAATTTGATTTACTTGTGTTTTTTGTCCTATATATATAATGATTAAATTTATCAGTTACAAAAAAATTATGATATAATATTATTGTGTAATTTAATAATAATAATAATTATAATTATTATCTTATTTTACTTTTTTTTTTGGACAGAAGACTATTTTTCAGATAAGTGTAATCTATTCTTTTGAAGTAACTTTTAGTTTTTAAAAGCATCATTTGATTCTAAATTAAGGGTATCAAAATTTTCCGAAACATGAGAATCTCTGTGAGGACTGTTCCGAATAGGATTCGAAGGCAAAGAATTTATCCTATAGAGATGAAAAGGGGGATTAAAATTCTCTCGAAATAGACACAGAAATTCGAGCGGAAATCCCGCCCCGTCCCGATAATTTCTTAAATTTATTTCTAATATAGGAACTTTTAGTAATTTCACCTATTGAAAATCCTAACTCTACCTTAGTGAATGTCTTCCATTCTCTCCTACTACTCTACTTAGCACCGTTTCAAAGCCGCAACTCCCTAAAAAAAATTCAAAACTCCCAATTCTCTATAACTGTGTCCATAGTCACAACCATATCAATATACCCCTTGTCAGTTATTACTGACCACTTTTTTTGCTCAGTACTTATCCCTTATAGACTATAATTTATTATTATTATTTATTTATAATCTTAGATAAAATATACTTGTAATAATGTTTTATAATTTTTTTTAATTTTTTACTATAATTTTTATATAAATATTTAAAATAGAGAGATAGGAAATGAAACCCCACAAATAACACGAAAAATGAAGATGAAAACAATTATCTCTCTATGGCAAAAGTCAGAACGGGAATGGAGATCAATTCTTGCGCGGGGACGGAGCAGGACCATTGAAATCCCTAATATAAATACCAAAAGCGTAATTTTTGATACCGCTCCCACTAAAGCCAAAATAAAAAAGCATAGCCTTTGTTAAAAACATCTATTTTTTTTTTGTTAGCTACACTTTGTAAGAGTAAATGAATTCACATTTTATTTCACAATACACACAAAAAAACTATATTTAACAGCGTAAATTAAACACATAGCATAGGTTGATCAACATATATACATTATTTTTGGTCAAATTTTAAATTCTAATAATAAAAAACAATAAAATATTAGACTAAAATATCAACTAATATTTATAAAAGTGGTGATCCGTAACATTTGTCATCACTACTTTCAATTTCTTAATCGATGCTCTTACTAATGTTTTTCTTTCGGGGGTGAGCGGGGATCAAGAAGCAGCAACGCTTGCCGATACTCATTTTCCCCACCACCGTAGGGATCTCCCCTTCGTCTTGGATCCAGAACGCTTGAATTTCAGCAGTGGAAAACAAAACCCCTTCTTCTTTGACCTTAAACTCCGCTTTCTTCTGCTGGTACTTTTCATTGAGAAGCTTCGGCCCAATTTCTTCATCAGAGACGAAAATCCAGAGCGTCTTCTTCTTCCTCCTGTGGTGAGCATCGCTTCTGACTGTTTCTATTGTACACGATTCGTGATCCTAAATCCGAAATTCTCTAGAAGCGTCACTGATCTTAATAATCGTAGGTACTAAATTCACTTAAACTTT
Source organism: Arachis hypogaea (assembly GCF_003086295.3). Taxonomy (NCBI): domain Eukaryota; kingdom Viridiplantae; phylum Streptophyta; class Magnoliopsida; order Fabales; family Fabaceae; genus Arachis; species Arachis hypogaea. Next base: position 105,019,643 of record NC_092041.1, on the reverse strand, counting down.
GTTAATCAGTACGTTGCTTGACTTAGCTTGCTTCATGGTCCATGAACTTAAATGGGTGTGGGGAGTGGGGACATATCTTGGATGTTTTCTTTTTGTTTGATGTATTAGTATGTAGAGTGTTGACATTTGTCCCTGGAATTTTCCTTTTCAATTTCTGAATGTGTTGTGCTGTACGAGTTACAAGCTCACACGAAACAGAAATGATTTTATTCAGACACGTAGTCTTTATCTACAATTCTACACCGTAACGCTTACCACTTCGTGACTTTAATATTGTGGTTCAACGTATTGGTCTAATCTTGGACGGTGATTAATCATATAGTACTGGATAATATTGGGTCCCACAGTTGAACTGAAACCAATCTACCTTAAAATAATAAATGAAAATAATAATAAAAGTTAAAATTTAAAAGTAGAAGAAATTATAAACACTATAAATTATTCATTAGTTAATAAATTAATTATTATGTATTTATATATATATTTAGGCCAATTTTATGGTGTTTATGAGTTGGTATCTAAATTTTGTCTAACTTATTTTTTGTAGTAAGTTTTTATTTTTCAAAAATTATTTATTATTATATTTTTTAAATTAAATATTATTTTTTAACCTTTTTTAGTAAAGAAAAAATATAGGGGGCAGCAACTTTGTTAAATTCTAACTAACATGTAACCAGTAAAAAAAGTGAACCATTGGATGAAATCTCACATCAATCTTACACCATTAAAATTATCATTAATGGCTATTTGATGACTACAAATCATAAAAGTTACTAGTCCTAATATTACTCTTTAGTAAATAAACACCACCTTTTAGACACCATAGCATTCACCATATATTTATATGTATTGTTTGACATAATTTTTTAAATAAATTAAACTAGACAACTACTAAAATAAACAAACTTTTCTCAAAGACAAAATCAAATTTTTTATAGCATAATAATTGTATATTTTATGAACACAATATTGATCGTTATTGCATTTTTTTATATTTTGATTTTTGTCTCAATTATATTATTTATAAAATTTGATTATATTATTTACAAAGCTTAACTATAAATAAATATGTAAACATTCCATACTTTTATGTATATTTCTATAAGAATAATTTATGGTAGTTAAATTTTTATATTTATGATTTATGTAGTATGGGTATAAAAATAATAATTAAAAGGATTATCTTCTGGGAACCCAGCTAAATCTCAAATGCGGAAGGAAACCTACACAAGAGATGCACTCATCAGAATTTTAATAAATTATTTATATAAATTAGTAAATTTAATTTTAAACTTAAATAATATATTACTATAATTTAATCCTTTAAACTATTTAAATATCTAATTGAACAACCTATTGATTTAAAAGAAATCAAGTGAATTGATAAAAAATGACCAAATGAGTTTTTCTATAAATTAACCTAAAAGGATCAATCTGTTGATTGGCTCATCAAAAGGAAGTCACTAAAAAATATTATATATATATATATATATATATATATATATATATATATATATATATATATATATTAGAAATTAGGCTCTAAATAAATCGTTATTATGTATTTATATATTTATATTTATTATTTTATATATTTTTAATAATATTATCAAATACTAAAATAATTAATTTTTCTAACAAAAATTATCAAAATTTTCGTGAAAAAACAACTAGATTTTTATTTTTATAATTTTTTTTGTATTTTAATTATAAATTTAAATATAATTTAATTTAATTTCAATCTCTATATAGAAGTAGTCCAAGCTTAATAAGAGCTCGTTTGAAAAATAATAGAAGCTATTTTTTTATTATTTTTGAATTATGAAAAGTCACAAGACGATATTTGACATTATTTAAATTTTTTTAATTTTTTAAAAAATTAATTCACAGTTTTTTAAAAAATAAAAATATATGATTTCTCATTCTCAATAAATTATTTTATCATTTTTTAAAAAAAATTAACTTCAAAACAAAAAAATCTACTTTTATTTTTTGCCCTGTGAAAATGTTTTTTGTTTTTGCAAGAAATACTGGTTCTCCACAACCATTTTCATGCAAGGTTCCATTTGTTAAAAATATTGATTTTTCACCATTATTTTTACGTAATGTTCCATATTAACCCTTCACTATCATTTTCATATAATGATTTATGTGCTTCCACCACCATTTTAAAACAATGTTACTACATATATTTCTTCCACCTATTTTTTTTTTATCATTTTACTATTCTATTTTTATTATTAAATTTGTATTTAACATTGTGTGCTCAATTTTAATTTTACTTTTTTCACATTTAATTTTATTTTTATATAGTTTGCTATTATTTTTATAACTAAAAATTCAAATATTACAACTTTAAAATAAGTACTTTAAGATATCAAAGAAAAAATATTTTTATAATTAAAAATTTAAATACAAAATAACTTATTTATAAGTTGCTCTCTTTATTTAAAAATGAACTTATTTAAATTATTTACCCAAATTGAACTTAAATTTAAGTCAGAAAAATGTCCTAAAATTCCGCTAGAGACACAGTGCGCACGTTTAAAATAAGTACAATTTTTATTATTTAAAAACATATTTTAATATGATAATAAATAAAACATAATAAATAGGGTAAAAAACCTAATTGAGCCAAGGGGAGCTCATTTTTACGGAAATCAGCCAAATCAAAATTTGATACCTCAATCCACCAGAAGTCATTTTTATATAATTCGAATCAATAGGATTCGAATTAGGTTTCCATGTAATTCGAGTTGAATCAATTCGAATTACTTCCAAGATATTCTCCTATGTAGTTCGAATCAATAAGATTCGAATTATCAAACAAAATTCCTTAGTAATTCGAAACGAGTAGGTTTGAATTATAATAGTGTAGTTCGAAATAAGTTAATTCGAATTATATTGAGAACGACACATGAGTATGGTTCGAATCATATTGATTCGAATTACTAGGGCTTTGTGAACATGAGTAATTCGAATCTAGTTTATTCAAATTACAAGGGTTTTGGCTATATAAGGAGTTCGAACCAAGTTCATTCGAATCACTTAGTCATTTTCATACCCTACCAAATCTCAGAGAAAACGACCAACATTCGGGCCGAGTAAGACAAGGGAGGCATATTCAGGGGATGGGGGACGATCCGGGGAGGCTTTATCGTTTGGATGGAGTTGCTCATATCGTCGGGGTGATCAACGACGAGGTTAGTGGTTTATGATGTTGCGCTGTTGATAGTGTTTTTTGTTAGTGGTTTATGGTAGTGATTGATGAAAGCAGTTTGTGATAGTGGTATTTGATAGTGGTTTTTTGTAATGGTTTATGTAACATTTAGTGGTTTAGGATAGTGGTGTAGGCAAGTGGTTTTTGTTAATGGTTTTTTATAGCGGTTTATGTTAGTGTTAGCGGTTTAAGGTAGTGGTTTAGGCCAGTGGTTTTTGTTAGTGATTTTTTTTATTGTGTTTTGTTAGCGGTTTTTGTTAATGGTTTGTGGATAGTGGTTTTAGTGACGGTTAGTGGTTTAAGGTTGTGGTTTATGATAGAGGTGTATGCTAGTGGTTTTTGTTAATGGTTTTACTTGTTAGTGATTGTTGTATTTGTTGATGGTTTTTGCACGTGGTTCATGTTAGCGGTTTGTGTATACAATGTTGGTTGCCTGTTTCATGTATCTTGTGTTGCACCATTTATTTTTTGGTTCTTTACGAAATAAATTGTATATCTTAGTGGTTTATGGATCTGTTCTAATTATGTGGTTTATGTACTGGCCAGCCTCGTCGTTGCATATCCAGCGTTAGGCGGCAGCAGGGGATGCGTCTTGATGAGAGGTACGTTCCGTACTTGCAGATGGCCGGATTGTACCATCTTGCGAGACTAAACGACAGATGGTTCCGACTAGACGAGCCCCTAGTCAGCGCATTCGTCGAGAGGTGGCGGCCTGAGACGCACACCTTCCACATGCCGTTCGGGGAGTGCACCATCACGCTTCAGGACGTTGCATACCAGCTGGGGTTGCCAGTGGACGGACATTACGTTAGTGGTTGCTTGACGGACTTCCACCTGTACATTGAGGGTGGGAGGCCAGCTTGGCAGTGGTTCCATGAGTTGCTCGGGGTTTTACCTCCCGAGAACCAGGTTCAGAAATTCGCAGTCAACTGCACCTGGTTCCAGGAGACATTCGGAGAGTGTCCCGACGGGGCTGATGAGGAGACAGTTAGGCGCTTTGCCCGTGCCTATATCATGATCTTATTGGGCACGCAGCTGTTTGCCGACAAGTCCGGCAATCGTATACACATCAGATGGCTACCGTATGTTGCTCGGCTTGAGGAGATGGGTAGCTACAGTTGGGGGTCGGCGGCACTAGCATGGTTGTACCGGTGCATGTGTCGAGTCGCCAACAGACATGTCGTCAAGTTAGCTGGGCCTTTACAGTTACTGCAGTCTTGGATCTTCTGGAGGTTTCCTTTATTTAGGCCTACTGGGTATGATGAGATTAGCTGGCCCCTTTCCTCGAGGTACCGTTATTGTTTTCTGCTATGTATCGTTATTGTATTTTTTTATATTATGGAAGCAATTTTATGCATTGTAGAGTGAGTGATGAATGCAGTAGAATGTTTAACCTGTTTTGCAGATGGGCTTGTTACAATCCTGGGATTAGCAACAAGGGACCTCGGGTACAGATGGCTCGCCTGAAGATCGACTTGTTACAGCCTCGGGATGTAAGTACGCTGAAACCATACTTAGCTCCAGTCGTTGTTTCAGTTTATATCGTTTAACGGAAGTGTTAAACTGTTATTGATTGCTTTTTTCAGTTCATATGGATGCCGTATAGCGCACTCGACGTCATCCATGTTGTCCATCCGGAGGTCTTGGAGCCGCGGCATACGATGTTATGGCGGTGTGTGACGTCGTTGATTTATTTTGCTGTGGTAGAGTGGCATCAGGTTGATAGAGTTTTACCGCAGTTTGGCGGCGTTCAGCCCCCCCCCCCCCCGCGTCCCGCCCTGAACATCGACTTTTTGATGTCGAAGGACGGGAGAGGAGGTGACCGTTGGTTCCCGGCGCACTTAGCTGACTGGCATCTTCACTGGCAGGAGCGTGCGGAGCACATTTTACAGTTCGACATCGTGCCCGACCCCGGTCCTTCTCATGATTTCTTGACATGGTGGCATCAGCACGGAAAGAGGTTCCTGTCGCCGGAGATGTTATTGGGGGATCCGAGAGGTATTCCTATTCCGGATGAGGCGACGCAGAGGGGTGTAGGGCGAGTTCCAGATATGGCCCGGGTCGACGATGTTCCTGACAGACGTCGTACTGAGAGGAGAGCACGGGTCGGGACACGTCGTAGCCAGCGTGAGTGGAATTGGGTTGATCATGCTATGGATGACGTCGAGGATGCAGTTAGGGGTGGCAGGAGACGACGTGGTCGTGGAGGCAGGAGGAGGGGTGCTGCTGCTAGAGAGGGTGCCCATCAGGCTAGGGGGGATGTAGCTGGAGGAGGTGCTGCAGTGGGGGTTGATAGGCCCAATCAGGGGGCATGATGGTGAGTGGTATGGATCTGGTATGGGAGATCCGACGAGTCACACTGAGGCTGGGCTTGGGGGTGGACCACTTGGAGATTATTTCATCGGTGTTCCCGGTGACGATCAGACCCTTCAGGAGAGTACTCCATGGGTGAGTCTGGGCTCCATGTTTCCAGACTTCCTTGCTAGTGATGGCATTGTCGCCGAGTTCGGTGGACCGCATTTCCTTGAGGATATCCGGACCATTATGTAGGAGGATGAGGCTGCACGAGGACGGGTTCACACGACACCGACACAGGCACCTCTAGATGTAGATCTGAATGAGCCTGCCACGGTTCCTTCTGCGCATACTTTTGCCCTGGGTGGGACGCCAGCATCGGCCCATACTCTGGGGTCACATTCAGTTGCCGGCCCGTCATTATCCAGACCCATGCATGTTCCGCCCAGGACCCCGACCGACGCAGTTCCGGATGACAGCGATGACTCGATTGAGGATGAGGAGCCACTTATACGTAGGGGTTACAGGACACGGGTGCCACACCGATGTGGCACGGGGTCGCACCTATTTAGATGATTTATGGATTGTGGTGTATGTCGTGTTATTATGTTTATATTATGTACCTTCTTTGTTGGTTATCAGTGTTATGTAATGTACTTTGATGTTATGTACTTTGATGTTATGTTATGAACTTTGATGTTATGTACTTCGATGTTATCTTATGTTATGTACTTTGGTGTTATGTTAAATATTATCAGTCATCCCACCAGATAGTGTAGTTTGTTTTAGTCACTAAATTCCAAAATTAGAAAGACATTCAACATACATATGTGGTACGAATTACAAGTTTCAACACTTATAGAATACAACTTAGTTCCACGTAGAACAATGGTCGCTAACTGAAATAAAATACATCTGCTGATATAGTAAGAAATATAAACAGACAAACCATATCTCCTAATAATTCCCAGCATTCCCGCTGGGTCCTGCGGCTTGTGGACAACTACGACGGGTGTGTCCTGGCTGCCTGCAGAGGCCGCATCTCTTTGGCCAGTTTGGATCTGCGTCATCCATGTTGGTGCGAATGCGTGTGGACCTTGGACGACCCTCCCTCGCACGCCTCATGTTCGGATCCGGTATAACGGTAGGCCCGGCATATGGTGGCCAGAAACCCTCCGGAATGGGTGGTGTAAATCCCATCTGATAGACACCGAAAACGGAACTAAGGCGATAGACCTAGTGGACGTAAGGCTGCCATGTCAGACGTGAATAAGCACAGCAGGCCAGGGCGTGAGGACAAGGGAAATGAAGTGCTTGAAAGTATCCACAATCACAAGTCTTTGACCCTAATGATACCCTGTACGTACCTAGTGAGAATGAACCTGTCGGAGTCGTCTCAGCCACGGTGTACTCCGAGTTATCCCTGTCATAAACAGTCACCGTGAAGCACCTGGCAGTCTTCAGGTTGGCCTGGATACACTTTACTAGGTATTGACTGAACTGTTGTCCAGTACCCATCTGAGCCTCGGCCTCCCTACCCTTACGCACGAATAGCTCAGCCAGCCTTCCGTATGTGGCCTTAACCAGCGAGCAAACAGGGAGGTTCCTTACCCCTTTAGGATTGAATTGACACACTCTGATATATTGGTCGTCATGTGACCGAATCTCTGGCCCTCATCACAGTACTGTGTCCACAAAGAGTACTCAATTCGGTTCGCCCAGTCACACATTGCCGGATTCTCAGAGCGCAGGATGTCGAACCAGTAGTCAAACTCCACCTCGGTCTTCGCATATGCGGCGTTCACAAGAAGCCTCCGGGCATCTTTGCCCTTGAAGTTGAGGGCGAAATTCGCTGCAACGTGTTGAATGCAGAATGCCCGGTATGCAGACGGAGGTAGCCATCCCCCATCAGGTGCTTCAAGTGCTGCCTTGATGTCGTTATGCCTATCTGAAATAACTAACAGACCCGGCTGAGGTGTCACGTGCTGTCGGAGGTGGGAGAGAAAGAAGGACCATGACTCAGCATTCTCACCCTCAACTAGTGCGAATGCCACAGGGAGTATGTTGAAATTCTCGTCCTGTGCAATCGCCACAAGCAACGTTCCCCCATACTTGCCATATAGATGGGTGCCGTTAATACTCACCAACGGCTTGCAATGCCGAAATGCTTCGATACAAGGGGGAAAAGTCCAGAACATCCTATGAAAATAAGCCTGAGACTCATCCACCTGTCCACCAACTCGAACAGGGCATGTCCTGAGGACTGCTACAGTGCCAGGCATAGTCAACTGAACTCCTAAGACCCACCGAGGGAGCTCGTTGTACGACTCATCCCAGTCCCCGTAGATGATTGCTACCGCCTTCTGCTTGGCCATCCACACCCTCCGGTAGGTAGGCCTGAAGCCAAAATGTGCTGCCGTTGCATTTAGAAGCACCTTGATGTTGACGGATGCGTCAGCCCTAACTATTGGCATGATGAATGTCGCTATCATGTGGTAGTCCAAGCTCCTATGGTCGCTGGAGATGGAGGTGGCGAGACAGGTATGCGGCTCGTTGTACCGCTTGACTTCCCAGATGCCCTTGCGCTGTCGGAGGCTCAGCCTAATCAACCATGTGCACCCATTTCCAAATTCAGAACACTTTCCCACGTACCGGCGATAGTCAGACTCAACCACCTTGTACTGTACCCCTCGGCGGATGCTATACGTCTTGACACTCAACAGCGCCTCGTCTTTATCCTGGAATTGTTGACCAACCTGGAACTCTGTTATACCGGCAGACCCGTCGGTATCTCTAGCGCCAAATCCAGCTAGCTGCCCAAGATGTCCGTCCTGCCTCATGGCATCCAGATCCAACGATGAAAAATGGGGTGGGTACTGATTGGTGCCAGAACTAGAACCACCAATAGGCATAATCAGATCACTCGCACCAACATCATCACCGCTTTCATCAGCGATAATATCCGACTCGACTTCATCATCATCTGCATCATCACACAATGCCTCGCCAACACCAGTCGGAGGAGGACACTGTACTTCAGTCGGATGATGTTCATCATATCCAACCGCGTCTCCAACATTGCCGGCGAGATCAACAGCAAACGATGGGGAGGCGGCAGGTTGGATCGCTGCCTCATACACTGGAACGGAGGAAGAAGCAACCGCAGGTCTCGAGCTCGAACCGGCCGCCGTGGCTATAGTGTTGGCATTCCGGTTCGGCCCACCAGAGCTAGATACCACGTCGACGAACTTAGCCAATAGCTCTGGTGTCCTCACCTCCGGAAATTGCCTACGAGAAAGAAACATGACCTGCAAGTCCTCATCACTCCCGATCGTGAAACAATCATACTTCACCGTATCGTGGAGCACCGTGATTGGAATGCGATAGAAAAACTTCTTAACTCTCTTCACTCCTTCCAGACCAAGTTTGCCAAGCACAGAGCTCGCGAGACCATCGTAACTGGTGGCGGGGCTCATGATAATACATAGAGGATCCTTATCCGTGAACTTCACCCCAGACCGAGTTTTTCTCTTAATCGATCCTCTGTGGTGTACTAGCACTAGAAAACTATCCTCACTAGCCATCTCACCTTTTTGTTGAGCACAACATGAGTTCACAACATATATATAGAGCTCCGCTTCCCACTAATTCGAATCAACTCCATTATCGCACCATATATACATAATTCGAATTAACTAAATTCGAATTATCCTCTATACGTAATTCGAGTCAATATGTCTCGAACTATACCTAGCATCACACTTTCAAAGTAATTCGAATTGATATTGTTCGAATTACTATTCTCTAATTCGAAACTATTTGTTTCAAATTACTTGGATTGCATTAGTTCATGTAATTCGAGTTTATTCAATTCGAACTACATTCAAGTTTAATTCGAATCATATAAATTCGAATTATATGAAAATTTCGTTTTGGTTGAATGCTGTATCGAAATTCATTTTGGCGGATTTAGGTTAAGCTTCTCCTCCCTTGGCTCAATTAGGTTTTTTATCCTAATAAATAACTAAAAGATGTATATAAAAAATTCAAATATTAATTTTTTTAGTTTTTCAAAAAAATTAAAAAATTACTAAATTTTTTAATACATTTTTAAAATCAGTGTGTAGCGATAAAATATTACTCTTTTGAAATTTTGGTCATTATTACTCTTCCGATATTTTATTATATGTTTATAAAAATTATATATGATTTTTTATCACATGTAATAAGAAAGAAATGCTAGTCACTTCTAAAATTAATATTTTACTTTATAAAGATGATTTAGTGATTTTTTTTAAAATATGATTAAAGAGATTAATGACGTAACCTATAAATAATTTTAATTATTCTTTTATAAAATTATTTATTTGTATATATTTTAAAAATAATAATATATTCTTTTGTTTATAACATTTAAAAAATAATAAAAATAACTTTAAAAAAATATTATTATTAACAAAGATATATGTTAAAATTTTAAAATATAATTTAAATGACTTTTTTTATTAAAAAATAACTTAAATATATTAATAAAATATAATTTATATATAATATAAATAAATATATTAATATAATTTTATTCTTATATAAACTTCTTTTATTTTACTTTTTATTCAAACATTTTTTTTTTCATTTAAACAATACAAAATTTTTTTTTTCCTTCCCATTTTTTTTCAATCATTTTCCATCCTACATCCAAAGCCTTAATGGATAATAGACCTTGGAAGCAGAAAGTCGTAATTAAGAATCTCATAAATAAATAAAAGAAACCTGCACGAGGATAAATACTGTTAAACGTTGATCCCTCGCCTAGTCACCTTGAACCGCTTAATTGGATAAATAAATTTTTATTTTATTTATTTTTCTATTTGCGTTCTTTTTTTTTCTGCCTTTCTTTCCTGTGCAAATTCATTTTCACAGAACAGAAACTTTCCTTTGCCAATCGGTAAGGTCCAAACCAGAGTTTCGTAAGTCATTGATCACATTCAAGTTTTCGTTACTACATTTAATATATCCATTGATTCTCTATTCTTTATCTTTCTTTATTTTTTTTATATGTGTTTTTCAGTTTTAGCATAATCAAAATGCGCTGATATACTATACATTTTTTCCCTCAGATAATTTTGTCCCATTTTCATCATTCATTTAAACTTCCTAGTTTCATTTCTACCTTTACATGTTGATTTATATTCAGTTTGTTATTAATTTATCATTGTAAATGTGAAGTTGCTGGTTTTGGGGAATTCAGCTTCCTATATGGGAATATGGAGATTTTTCGTTGAACTCAATGAGATTAAAACAGGGCACGCAGAATGCAGGGATTGGGATTAATTGGAAACATAAGAGTTGCTGAGTTGGGTTCAAATTTTGATAGCTTTACTCTGTTTTTTTCTATTTGGGTCGCCTAATCTTGGGGCATTTACGGTTTGAAATCAAATTAAACAATAGAGATTTTAGTGTTTGATCGGAATTGTTATGATCTTGTTTGTTTGTAAGAAAAGAAACTTCGATAAGACAAGAACTGAGGTGCTGGCCGCAATGTAATTAGACGTGGGTTTAATCATACCACGTGTGAGTTCCACTGTCTTAATTTAATGGTAATTAGACTATGATCTCAGTTAGAGTATTGTGCATCGAAAAAAATCTCAGTTAGACTATGATGTGGATATTCTTGACCTTAGCAAAATTGATTCCTTTGAGAATCACATTGGTTTGACCAAAAACACAAATTTCTTGCATTTCTACAAACTTACCAATGGATTGAACTCTCTGTTATAAAAACTTGTGTGAAGGCTAGATTATTATTTGATTCTTTGTGCTGAAACAAATGTTTGTGATTTTAATGTTAGCATCAATGATTTTCTAGGAGAATGCAGCTGCAAGATACTGCAGATACAACCACCCTTAGTTATTGGTTGAATTGGAGGGTCTATCTTTGTGCACTTTGTGTTTTGCTGCCCATGGTTGTGGCGTTTCTTGTGATATGGAAGCATGAAGGTTCGAGGGACTCTATGCATGGCAAAGGAAAAAATCGGCAAGATGGCAATGGGACTTTACCTGGTGATGAAGCATGGAAACCATGCCTAAAGGAAATTCACCCTATTTGTTTACTAGCTTTTCGAGTTATTGCATTTGCTTCTCTTTTGGCAACGCTGATTGCCAAAGTTAGTATTAATGGTGGCACCATATTTTACTATTACACGCAGTTAAGCATTTTCTCCTTGTTCACTTCTCCTTATATTTTTAGTTTCTTGGTAATGCCATTCTTATATTCTTATATTGGTGCTATTGCTTGGTGGCTTGTTTTCTCAGTTGGAGAAGCTATGATAGTGCACAAGTTCTCCATTCTGATTTTAGATTTTTTTTTCTTTCCTCTCAGTTTCATTCCAGTATTTTACATTTCTTTCCTTTAGCTTCTAACTTCTAGTTATAATTTTTATTACTGTGGATTTGTTGCAGGTGGACTTTCACTTCAGTTACAATTTATTTTGCAGTAAGTCTCTTAACCCTTCTTAGGAGCCTTTAGTTACAATTTATTTCCCTTTCATATATCTTAATATGCCATTCCGCGGTGCTTTTTATTTACACTCAGAATATAGTACTCAGGCAAATAGCCTTAACACACAATTTGATTTCCGAATTTTCATTTTGTAGTGTGGATGTGTGCTGTCAGTGTATGGGTGTTATCAGTATAAAACATCAACATTCTCCACCTCTAATGTTAATTTTGCTAGGATAGATGTAGACCAAGAACGAAACATGCCTTTCATGCATCATGAGGTTGCAAATCTCTCTAGAATGGAGGATCATGCTGATACCCTGGTTGAAATGCATAGGGGTAGTGTGACAGCTACCTTGAGTTGCCTTTTTCATGTTCTATTCCAGGTAACTAGAAAAATTCAGTAATTCTAGTTGTATGGGATAATGGATACTAGTCTTTTACTTCTTCGTTATGATGCTATATAGTTAGTTCTTTGTTTTATGATGGTGAACTAATTTTACTCTTTTGTCCCCTCTATGTGAACTCATTTTTGTTAATCTACCCCCAGGCCAACACACTCACTTTCTTGGAATCTTGAATTTTCTTATCTCCTTGTTAAGCTGATGCAAATTTTATACAAAATTTGTTAGATAATTTACTGGCTGAGACTAAATCTCCTGTGATGGATCTTATTGCATTCAAAGGCAAATCATTTTTATGTGAACTTGTATACTATCTAGCTGAACAAATACCATCTTTTTCAATTATGTTAGTAGTATAAAAATCTGTCATGCGTTGTTGACTAACATTGTTTCATGTGCTCCTCTAAATTTTAATGTCTTTATTTTGCCTCCAAACAGATGAATGCAGGGGCAGTGATGCTCACAGATTGCGTTTATTGGTTCATTATATTTCCGTTTCTTACCCTGAAGGATTATGATTGGAACTTTGTGAGTGGAAAATTTCTGAAGATTTACTTTCTTCTTACTTTATTCTCTCTAATGTATGCTTCAATTTTATTTTTGGAAGTAAATATTGTCACTCCCATTTTGATAATGCCATTCCCAATTTAATAAGATCTTGTTATGAATGTTCTTTCTATTGGGAGTGGCCCCCCTTTTTTTTACATAGCTTTCTTACCATTTGCTAATCGAGTGGGTTGACTTATGAATTGCCATAAATGGTTGAACTTGGGGCTCATAGAGTATAGATGGGAGGTAACGGAGTGTAGACTGGATACTGATGGTTGAAGAAGGAAGTTGTCATAAACTCGAATTAGTTTTCTTATTTTGGAGTGCCTTAGATGTTTGGTTATCACCAAAAAACAAAAATAAATAAATAAATAAAATTGTTAAATGGATGATCAAGATTAGGTTTTAGGCCAATATAGTTATGTAATTTGCTATGAATTTGAAATCCTACTGTTTCATCTGACCAAAGATTTTATGTCTTGTTTAGATGACAGTGAATATGCATACACTAAATGTTATCTTGCTCCTTGGGGATACAGCTCTAAATTGTCTGGTGAATATTTTCACTTCTAATATCCTAATTTGGACTAAATGCTTTAGTAACACTGATGTTGAATTAACTCAACGTATATTTTTCAGCAAGTTCCCTGGACTGGGATGTCATTCTTTGTGTTATGGACAGGAGCTTTTGTCATTTTTCAGTGGATCATTCATGCTTGTGTCCCAATTTGGTAAGATTTTCTATACTTTATCATGTTAGAATGTTAGATTTATAAATGATATATTAGTTATGGTTATCTCTGAAGGAAGGAGTTGTAAGGGTACACAAAAAAGTATAGGAAGAAAGGTGTATTATTAACACTTATAGCTGAATCTGAGCTACAAGGGAAGGGAACTCAGAATTAGGCAACAGAGGGAAGAAAGAGCACCATAGCAGCTCTGCTCTCCCAAAGCCAATTTCCCAGAAATTACCTCTTTACAATCCAATCCATGTTCTAGATACCTCTTCCTATTGACCTCACTCACATACTCTGTACGTACTCTCTCTCCTCTGCCATCTGTCATCCTCTACTCCCAATCTCTGCTCAATCCGTTAAGCACTGCACCACCTTCCTGTCCTTTTGCTATGCCTGAACTAATGCTGAAATTGTCCCTTTACTTCTTACGCTTGTATACTCGCAGCCCTTGGGGAAATTGGTGCACTCCCAAAATGAGGCCTTTGAGGCCTATTATTTATACTTGTGGTTCACAGCCTCCGAGTGGCAGTAGTTTATTATTTTATTTTACCTTATTGTTAGATTTTTCTAAGACGATAGCTTATCTAGAATGTTCACACTATGTTTCTTGTATTTTCTAGAAATATGCATCATTAATAACATAGAATATGCAGAGAAGTGGGTCTCACTAACGGCAATGGCATTCTCTTTCTTGCAGGTGGCCATACCCATTTCTTGATTTATCGTTGCCCCTTGCTCCATTGTGGTATGTCATTTCACCATGTACAGATTTCAAACATTTTTGGACTAATGAATGATATGATGATACATCTGATGAATATATCGACGCTCTATATTTTCATCTTTCCTGCTTCCTTTCTACCTGGTATCTTGTTCTGGTGATTTTAATTATATAGAAATAAATAACTGTTAAAGGATTGACAAATTTGTTTAGACGTTAGAATCAATAATGGGTTTCTTGGAACATTTTTAATAGCATATTAGAACCATTTGAAAGAGAAAGAGACGTATCACCAATATGAGAAATAACAAGAATGTTGCCGTTACCAACAACAACAAAAGTGTTACCCAAATATGGACGAACGTTATTTAAGATACTTACATCATTTGTCATATGTGCATTGGCATCAGTATCAGGAAGCTATACATTTGTATCATCAGCCTAATTGAGGGTAAGAGCTGAAAGTGCAAGCAAGAGAGACTCAGATTGATAAGCATGGTTGAAAGGATGAGGGCAACCAAGTCCATCATGGTTGCCATCCTTGCAAATCTGGCACTAAACTGCAGGTGAAGCCTGAGAGGAAGGCTTATTAGCACCAGATGAAGTGGAGTGGGGAGTGAATCCATGGCCTTTCGAGGGTGAAAGAGTGACTGATAGAACGAGGTTTAGGGTTTTAGTTGGGATGTATCGGGACGATGCTTTGATGGCATTGTGGGTAAGAGCCTTGGATAATTCTGTGGTGCGATTATCATAGTAAATGAGTTGGGGAGTGAGAGATTGATAAGAAGGGATAGTTAGTTGAATCATGGTAGTGGTGCATGAGTTATAGTCAAAGCCAAGCCCATGAAAACGGTGAAAAAACTTTATCTTGTGTTGGTAATGGCTTATCAATGGGTGAAAGATCATCACAAGTTGATCGGAGATTTAGTCATGAATCAATTGTGTAGGTTCCTTAAATAGGAGGGAGTCTGTTTGAGTAAGAATTCCTGTTCCACCATTGGAAGAGGGCCATAGTTTTGCCGGAGATACAGCCCCCAAAGTCTTGGCTCTCAATCAAGTTGCACACTTGTTCATGCCATAAAATATAGTTGGATGAGTTGAGATCAAGGGGAACAAAATTACTAACATTTAAGGTGGTGAGGTATGGTGTATGGATAAGGAGACGAGTGGAGGTCGACATTCTGCGGTGAGCAGTGAGCACACATTTTATTTTTAGGCTAGGAGTTACAAATGGTAAGGAATCTGTTACATTGGCTTATAAATGATTTGGGTAAAAGATAAACATAGTTTAAATTTGACAAACTACTTAATGGATTCGGCAGTTACAAATGAATGCTAATACTAACTAAAATTTGATCTAACTAGCTGATCTCATCTTCTCTTACCTTAACGTACGGTAAGTGTTTGTCTGTAACATGGTATCTCTACTTTTCCAAGTTGTCTAGTTTGTGTCCCTTATCTAACATTCAAAATAACATATGCGATATGCTTAATCTTTTCGTTTTTGGTGTGTATTGTAGGTATTTGTTGGTCGGATTGTTGCATATTCCATGTTATGGATTATTTGTGCTGATTGTGGAAATGAAACATTATTTCTTGTCCAAATGGTTCCCATCCTCTTACCAGTGCTGAAAGGAAAGATCAACCGCTATCTAAGTCGGGTCGCTTTAGAGCCAATTGCTGTTTGGGTCTACTGCAAAACTATATCAGGGTGTGTTCTCCAGCTGCAAGATGCTATCCACAACTGAGTCCTTTTAACGCGCTCATGGCCTCATCACATTACTGAAATTCCGCGAATGCAGTAATGTGAAGCATCCAGAATTCATTTCAATTATGCTACCGCTTAAAAATGCTTCTTCTCCAAAGGTAAGGCAAGATTTATGTAGGGAGCAAGTTGAGGAGGGGGAGCTCTTCATTTTTATGGCATTATTTCCTGTTCCCCTACTAATGACTAATTGGGTTATATAAGTCCATTAATTAAAGGTAGAACTAGATTTTACTAGAAATATTATACTATAGTATAAATAGTAATGTTAGAAGTTGGATGTAGCCCAATTATACTCATTACATCATATTTAATATTTAAAACCCCCTTTTGAGCTGCTTGTGAACCTTCCGGTATTGTCAGCGTTTGTTCAATTACTCTACTCTTGTACCCGCAAATGCAATGTGCCCATTATTTTGACTAATATCCAATGTTCATAACAAAAATGTATGGTCTGCGCATAAGCCGTAGCAAGACGGAATATATGGAATGTAAGTTCAGTCTAAGAAGGGAAAACTCCAATATAGAGGTGAAAATTGGAGAGAACACCCTACGAAAAGTTAAAAGTTTTAAGTATCTTGGGTGCATCATACAGGACAATGGAGAGATTGAACATGATGTAAATCATAGGATCCAAGCAGGTTGGTCAAAATGGCGGAGTGCATCTTGTTTTATATGCGACAAAAAAGTGCCTTTAAAACTTAAAGGTAAATTCTATCGCACCGCTATAAGACCGGCTATGCTGTATGGTACGGAGTGTTGGGCGGCTAAAGGGGAGCACGAACATAAGCTGAGTGTGGCAGAGATGAAGATGTATGGAATGTAAGTTCAGTCTAAGAAGGGAAAACTCCAATATAGAGGTGAAAATTGGAGAGAACACCCTACGAAAAGTTAAAAGTTTTAAGTATCTTGGGTGCATCATACAGGACAATGGAGAGATTGAACATGATGTAAATCATAGTATCCAAGCAGGTTGGTCAAAATGGCGGAGTGCATCTGGTTTTATATGCGACAAAAAAGTGCCTTTAAAACTTAAAGGTAAATTCTATCGCACCGCTATAAGACCGGCTATGCTGTATGGTACGGAGTGTTGGGCGGCTAAAAGGGAGCACGAACATAAGCTGAGTGTGGCAGAGATGAAGATGTTGAGATGGATGAGTGGTCATACGCGATTGGATAAAATAAGGAATGAAGATATAAGGGAGAGAGTTGGAGTAGCACCTATTGTGGAAAAGATGGTTGAATCGCGTCTCAGGTGGTTTGAATATGTGAGAAGAAGACCGATAGAACATCCAGTCAGGAGGGTGGATGAGATAGAAGATGGACAAAGGGCGAAAGGCAGAGGAAGACCTAAGAAGACCATCCATGAGGTGGTCAAACGAGATCTACATGTAAACGGTCTCTCTGTAGACATGATACATGACAGAGCACAATGACGTCGTTTGATTCATGTAGCCGACCCACTTAGTGGGACAAGGCTTTGTTGTTGTTTGTTTGTTGTTTGTTTGAAAAAAAATGCAAATAGCATACCAATTACCAAGTTTTCGACTTTGTTTTTCAAAAGTGCTACGTCTGCACTACTTTTGCAATGTGCCCATTCTTTTCCTACTTTATTTGTTGTGCATCTTCTTCACACTTTCTATCTTTTAATTTTTATAATTAACATATTTATCTCAACATAAAACTTAAACATGTGTGAATTTTTTATTTTCTAAATTTAAATCAATCCAATTGGATCATAATTTAATCTAAAATTTTTTATGTACTCTTTTTGAGTATTAATTGATCAAAACATATTTATTTTAATTTCTTTTACCAATTTTTTTAAGTACTAATTGCATGCTAAAAATTTGGATTATTAATATTATTGATATTATTAATATTTTTATTATTTTCAAAAAATATATTTTTATATTTACAAATACACGTATCTCATTTACCGTGTCGCGTTCACATGCTTATCTCGTTTACACTATAAACGAGATACGGGCAAAATTATTTTGTAAACGAGATAAGACAGGAAACGGATTTTGGTAATAATTTTTTAAATTATTTATTTCGATAATTATTATATTTATTTAATTTATTAAAATAAAAAATCCTATGAATATATGATCAGTGGGTTTGGCAAAAAAAAAATATATAGCTCCCCTGTTCCCATATTGGTGTATTGTATTTTATTCATTTATTTATTTATTTTATCAAAGATTGATTATTCTATTCCCTTATAGTCATGATTGCAATAAATTTGAGTAAATATCCAAATTGGTTTTTAAGAAATTTCAAATCGGATACTTGGTCTCCAATAAATTTGTATTCACTAACAGTTTTCGAAAATTATTCTTATCGGACAATTAGTTCCTTTGTCATTTTAATCAAATTTTTAATATTTATGTTGGACAAAATTTTATTATACGATAATTAGATAAAAAAATCATTCTAAAATTTGTCCCCTTGAAAACGATGAAGGGACCAACGAGTTCGACGGTAGTAATTCTAGAAAATTTATAGAGAATAAAAAACAAAACATCCGATCTAAAATTTTTTAAAGATCAATTTGAATATTTTATCCAACCCTTTTATTTCAATTTTGGTTCCTACAATACAATAATATTTAGCTTGTTTTGTAAACTACTATAATAGTATGCGCTTATCTACTAACTATTATAAAATTTAAATATAAAACAAATTATATAAACAAGAACGACATAATCGACACTATGGCGCCTAATGCATGTCAAGGTGTTTTTCTTTCTCTTTAAGCATTTTTTATAATTTTAAATTTGTTGATAATAAAGTCAGGCTCCTCACTTGGTTGGATCTGTACGATACTTTGTCCATGAATCCATTCTGATTCCATACGAGTTTATCATGGTGAAGTGGTATCGAAGTATGGATTGACTAGGAATAGATGCTATATGTAATCTGTTTAGTGTTGGGCCTTGTATTGTGTGGTTGGACTGTAACCAGTGTGTCCTTGGAGCTTCAAAAGAAATGAACCATTTTTTTGTGTTTAATTCCGAACATTCTTATGTTAACATGAATAAGACTGCTAATGTCAATTAGGAAAAGCAACAACCAATTATGCATAATAATGGCTGTATTCGCATAAACAATAACAATTATATTTATTTGTTGAACTTACTTTTGTGTAAAAAAAAAAGTGTGAATGGTTAACAAATATTGATCATCTGGTATAATCAGGACGAGTTAGACTGTAGTTTGTATCAATTTTGCGGTCACTGCTTGTAAAATTGTATAATTTTTGTACTACTTTTGCAGGCAGCATAATCGAAATCATCTCTACTACAATTTAGCAAGCCTTGTGTACTAAAATTGTTTTATTCCACAGGCAATACATGCCAAATTACTTGTTAGTAAATTTTGTATTCTAAGGTAATATTTGTTTTGAGGTATTAGTACAGAGATTGAGAGACTGAAATTTAATATTATACAAGTGTAATAATCCGTGTTATGCACGTGATAAGATTAAAATTATAATTTTAAATTATTTTATTAAAATTAATTTAAATTATAATAATTTAATTAATAAATAAGTAATATGATGTGTATTGTTCATTTTTTTTAAATATGGTATTAAATATATGTATTAACTCGAAGGTAGCTATTAAGTATATAAGAATTATGTTTGAATTATGAATTTTCTAAATAAAATTATTCCGTTTAAAATATTTAAATTATAATTTCAATCATAAAT
Source organism: Arachis hypogaea (assembly GCF_003086295.3). Taxonomy (NCBI): domain Eukaryota; kingdom Viridiplantae; phylum Streptophyta; class Magnoliopsida; order Fabales; family Fabaceae; genus Arachis; species Arachis hypogaea. The sequence continues at coordinate 104,999,735 of NC_092041.1, read as the reverse complement.
TATAATTATGATTTAAAAAAATTTCTTTGATATGATATTACATTTTTTTTCTCCACTTACTATTAATATATTTCTTATTGCAAGTCTAAATTACAGTATTTTATTAAATCTTGATTAAAAAAGAAAATAGCTACATGTTTTTATCATTTAATTTATTTAATACACCATGTGCTACCACGAACAATATTTTTTTAAAAAATATATTAATAAAATAGTTATAATATAATTACAAATATAACATAAATAAATAAAATATATAAATAAATGTGAAACCAATATGCTTACCAATATATTTGTTAAATTTTATAAATTAGAGAATAAATTATGTATTCGGTTGCTTGGTGATCACATAGATGATCAAGGATTGTAAATTGATCTCATAGTGTGCATCTTATTTTTTTCTCATTTCTGAATGAAAGTGAGAATTAAAAGAAGTAAGTAGTTGTTCGGTACTTCGGGTCCCGGACGGGTCGATGATGCTCTGAGGGTGATGGTGGGAGCCGGCTTGGGACCGGGTCTCTGGTAAGTGAGGGCTGAGGTTTCACGACATCCCGAGCTATTGCGGTACGAAAAAGGGGGAGACACCTGCAATGACACTCCGACGCTCAAGTCAGAGTTTGTACGAATGGCAGTAAGTGTGTGGAGATAGTGACGTACCGTGGGGGAGGGGTAGGGCCCTCCCCATATATACTCTGTTAGTAGAGCGGGTCCCACAGGAGAGGTCCCTTTCTTGGAAGTTTCCTCTCCCAACTGTCACGTGGCTGGATGCCAAGGAGTAGGTGTCCGAGTCGCAATCTAGACGTATGAAGCCCGCTGAGTCGGCCGCTCAAGTCGGGTCGTTCCGTACACCGGCTCGGGCCAAACAATGCACCAGCTGGGCTGGGCCGGAATAGTGCCCCCAACGCATCAATTATGGCCGTGAGCGCCGTTGTTGGCGCGTTCTGTTCTCCCTTACGTGTGTCGTCACTTGGTCGGTTTGCCGTTAATCGTGCTAGGGACGTGCCCCCTACGCGCGAGTGAGGCTCGTCGCTTCGAAGGAGCATCCTGCGTCGCCTTGTTCTTTGTGTTGAGCATTTAATGCTCTTTAATAGCGGATTTGAACCCTGCGTGAAAATTCTACCTTGCCCCTGCCTTTCGCGCTTCTAGGCGTTAGTTTCCATTTCAGTTTTCTTTCACCTTTTGCGTTTCCGTTTCTGACTCCCCACTGTTGCCATATTTCCTTCATTTTCTCTAATCTTTTCTGAAGTTCATCGCTCTGAGTGTGCTTCTGTGCAGCCTATTTCCCTGAGATTTTCCTAGTTCCTCTTGATCATCACTCTTTCGATGAGTTTCCTCCTTCGTTCTTGCTTCTTATTTCATTTTGCATTTATGTTGTTTTCTTGTGCTTTGCTTCATGCCTGTATTGCTTATTTTGGGTTGCATGTTGGGATCGTGCCAATATTAGGTAGTCATTATGGGGTAACCATTCCAAGTTTTTGGTTTTTTAGGTTTCGTTTTGACTGTAGATTTAGCCCTTGCTTAAATGTAGATACTGGATAGGCAAACTGTAGTCTCTGGTGTTAGTACCGGTTTTCTGACCTCATAGACTAACTCTGAGTGGTGCCCCCACTGTAGATATGGCCCAACGCCCCGTCGCGAGAGCACCCTACGACTGATATGCTTGGGTGACCTCGGACGTGAGGGACAACCCCAATCAGATGACCTTGGAGTAACTTACGGAGTTCCGACAAGCTGACTACCTCTGCGGGGGAGGCCTTGAGGAAGCTAACTATGAGATGTTTGTTCTCGCTGACCAGGAATGGATATTCCATCTAAACCTAAACACTCCCCGGGTTGCCGATTGGATCTGGATGTACAAGGCGATGTTCACCAACTTGGGGATTCGCATTCCTTTCTTTCCCTTCCAAATGGCGCTGCTTAACCGATGTGATGTAGCACCATCTCAACTACATTTGAACAGCTGGGCCTCTATCCATTGTTTCGAGATGGTTTGTGAGTTTTTAGAGCTACCGACCTCAGTGGAAGTCTTCTTATTTCTTTTGGTCCTAACAAATCCTTCCAAGGAGGGAAGAGCCAAGAAGGGATTCATGTCGTTTTGGTCAGCCCAAGGTCAGAGGATCTTTGGTCTGTTCGAGGATTCCTATCACAGCTTTAAAGATAAATACTTTAAGGTTCGCCTTGTCGAAGGCCGGCATCCCTTCTGGCTGACTTTGGAGGGGGAACGCTGCATCCCGACCTAATGGAGCTTTGAGGTAGGGGCCAATGCATTCTCGAAGGTGATGTATAAAGGTCTGACCTCTCAAAATAAAAAGATTGCCGACATCCTACTGGCCATTTTTGGTAGGAATAATGTCAACCCACACCTTCTTATGGGTGACCGCGAAATGGCAAGGGGTTATATATGTGAGTGGTCGTCTAGTCATATACTCGTGTTTATTATTATCCTTTGTTTACTCAACCGGTTTAATGACTAACGAGCTTCCGTATTTTGTTTCAGTATCAATGGTTGGCGAGCAAGTTGGTCTTGACGCTTTGTTTAACACTTTTCTCCTTGAAGGCGGCGACGATAGTTCTGCCACCCATTCCAATGAGGCATCGCCTTCGCCCACCGTTGAGGCGCAGTCCCAGCCCACCCAGGGGGAGGTGGTCAAGACCAGCACTGGTCCGAGTCCCCAACCAGTGGCAGACGTGGAGGGTGGAGGACCTGAGGTTGTCATTGTTGACAACCCAAGGAAAAGGAAGCTGTCCTCCAGCCCTGAGGGGGTCCTCACGGTGATGGAGAAAAACTTTGATGCCAGGAACTTTATTGATTCACAACTCCTGCCTGGCATGGAAGACTTCTTCCATGGTGGGGATCTTGCTTCTCAAGCTAAGTGGGTGTACTGCACCGTTCTCCGGGCAGCTGCCATAGCATGGAAGGCGGAGCCCGTCTTGGCGGTGGCTCGGACCTTGGAAAATAAGCTTCAATCGTCCGTCAAAGCCAACGAAAAATACAAGGTTGAGGTGAAGTCACTGCAGTCACAGCTAGCTGCCTCCGAGGAGAAAGTCAAGACTTTCGACGCAGCGGTTGCGCGGCTTACCGAGCAAAAGCTCACTTTGGAGGGCCAACTTAATGCTGCACAGGGTCAGGTGAAAGAGCTGGAGAAGGAGCGCGATGATGCCCTCTCGTTGATGACTGCGGCTAAAACTGAGGCTACCGAGTTCAAGAAAAAGTACAAGGAAACTGTGAAGCACGACCGGAATGCTATTATGGCGACCGAAGAGGCGATCAAGGCTCAAGTGAAGTTGTTGGCTCCCGACTTTGACATCTCAGCCGTCAATGTTTTCAAAACCATTAAGGATGGCAAGATTGTTGATATCCCGAAGAAATGAGTTCTTTGTACTCTTGTTTTGTTGGTAGTTTGTAAGACAATATTTGTTGTTCTACCATTTTGACTTTTTGAAGCTGTATTGAGACATTTGTGTATAATCTTTTAACTCTAAAACAATGTCATGACAAAAATGAAGCTGAGTTGTGGCTATTTTGCTTAAGCGTTTGAAATTTGGCCTTATTTAGTAGCCATTTGCTATAGCATTTGCGACTTTGGTGGTTCCTGGGGTGATCAGTCCCGGGATACCGTTTTGTTATTGAACCGGTTAATTTCCCAGATCAAACGATTAAAATAATGTGAACAGCACATTAAAGTATAAAACGAGAAAGGAACAATTAGTGTAATCATTATATAATAATAAATTGTCATTCATATAAACAACCAATGGGAAATAATCTGAACATAAAGTAATACGGGTCTTACTAAATCGGGAAACCGCCTGCCCGCTGGGTGGGCTTCGGCCTCTAGGAGTAGAATCTTCTTAGGTTTCTCGCGTTCCACGTTCTGGGAACTTCCCTGCCGTGCAGCCGTTCCATATTATAGGCACCACTGCCGACTACTTCCTTTATCTTGTACGGACCTTCCAATTTGCTGCCAACTTTTCTTCCCCTGGTGTCCGGAGACTCACGTCATTGCGTCGTAAAACTAGGTCGTTTGGCTCAAAATCTCTCTTTAGCACTTTGGCATTGTAACGCAGGGCCATTCTTTGTTTCAACGCCGTCTCCGACAAGTGGGCCATTTCTCTAGTCTCGTCTACCAAGTCCTTTTCCACGGCTTCCTCAACTCCTCCCAAGAGTAGTCATGGGCTCGGTTCCCCAATCTCTACGGGTATTACGCGTCAACCCCATAGGTGAGTCGGAAGGGCGTCTCCCCAGTAGATGACTGTTGTGTCATGCGATAGGACCAGAGGACTGACGCTAGCTCATTTGCTCAGGCTCCCTTCTTCTGGTCAAGTTGTTTTTTAAGACCTTGTAGAATGACCTTGTTCATTGCTTCGACTTGGCCGTTGGTTTGGGGGTGCTCGACAGACGAGAACTTCTGCTTTATCCCTAAACCAGCGAGAAATTCTTCGGACTTCTTATCGGCAAATTGTGTTCCATTGTCCGAGATGACGATCTCGGGAATTCCAAATCTGGCTATTACTTGCCTCCACGTGAATTTTCGGCAGTTTGCCGAAGATATGCTGGCCAACGGCTCGGCCTCCACCCACTTGGTGTAGTAATCGATGGCAACAATTGGGTATTTAACCTGTCTAACAGATCAACTCCCCATTGAGAGAATGGTCGGGAGGCCATCAGTAAGCTCAGTTTAGCCGCCGGCGCTTTGTGAAAGTTGGCGTTCTCCTAGCATATCCTGCATTTCTTCACGAACTCTTTGGAATCCATAGTCATAGAGGGCCAATAGTAGCCGGCCTTGACGAGTTTCCGAGCTAAGGCCTTTCCCCCGATGTGGTGGCCGCAACACCCCTCATGGACTTCGCTTAATACGTAGTTCGTCAGGTCTGGGTGTAGGCACTTCAATAGAGGTTGGTTCAGTCATTTCTTAAATAGTTGGCCTTGTATTATTGTATACTTGGCCGCTTCTCTCCTTAGTGCTTTTGCTATCTTGTCGTCATCAGGGAGCTTACCGTTTTCCAAGAAATCGATGATTGGATCCATCCATGAAGGGTAATCGGCTGCCTGTGTTATGTGTAAGGTCACTGTTGGTTCCTTCACTAAACCTTGAATCAGAGATCGGTTTCCCGTTCCTGGCTTTGTGCTTTCCAGTTTTGACAGGAAGTTAGCTCCGGTGTTCCTCTCTCTTGGAACGTGTTGTACCGTGACCTCGTCGAACTCCTCTCTCAGCCTTTTGACCCTCTCCAAGTAGTGACGGATCCAGAAAATTTTTTCAGTGGGGCAAAATATATATAATATAATAATAATTTTTATAATTAATGTTATAAAATAGGAATATTTTTTAAATTATTTAACCAATAAATTAAAATAAAATAATAATTCAAAATAATAACAAATAATTTAGAATTCCATTCTTCTAGGTTTCATATTTTGAAAATATTGAATAATCTTTTCATTGTCAATACAATCAAATGTCTCTCTTTCTATGTATGTCACTAAACAATCATTTAAAAATTCGTCTCCCATACGGTTCCAAAGTCGACTCTTTATGATGTTCATAGCAGAAAAAGTTCTTTCAACTGATGCAGTTGCTACGGGCAAAACTAAAGCTAACTTCAAAAGAAGAAACACTAATGGATAAACAATATTTTTTCGAGTCTCAACCAACTTCTGAGAAAGAGCACCAATTCCATTTAAGTCTGAGAATTGATCATCAGAACGCACATCTAGTATGAAGTTCTCAAGTTGACTGTCAAGTGCCAAAAGTTGAGTGGAAGAAAATTCTAATGGATAGAATTGAGCTAACTGGATCAACTTCTCCTTATCAAATGCAAAAAATGAGTGTCTTGGATTCAAACAAGCTATGCAAAGAAGCAATTCAGTATTCACCTCTGTAAAACGATTATTGAGTTCTTGAAGTTGTCTATCAACTACTTGATAGAATATCTCAACTTGAAAATGATGAAAATTTGATATCTTTTGAACTTTGCGTCTTGATCTTCCTTGTGACACAAATATATCATCCATGATTGGAACAATAATATCATGTTTGTCACAAAACATTGAGACTTCGTCAAGTAAAAGAGACCAGCCATCATCTCTTATATTTTGCAACCGTTGCTTAGACACTTTGACTAATGCCATAGCATTTACAATGTCTTGATCATTCCTTTGTAACGCTTGAGATAACTCATTAGTAACTCCCAAGATATTTTTCATCAAGTGCAAGTTGAAAATGAATTCAAAGGATTGAATGACATTCAATAAATGACATGCTTCAGCTCTTTGTTCTGAATTATTTCCATCTTCCTCAACATATTCAAGAACATTAACTACAGAAGGAAATAAAGAAATTAATCTAAGTATAGTTTCTTAGTGTGAACCCCATCTAGTGTCTCCAGCTCTTTTTAAAGCTGTTTCTTGATTCAAACCACGCCCACTAGAAATTTCTCCACTTTTTAGTGCTTCAATTGTCTTAGTCATTTGACTATCACGAAGCATATCTCTTCGTTTACACGAAGCTCCAACAACATTGCACAAATTAGTTAACAAATTAAAAAGCAAAGCAATTTCAACTTGTTTTTTTGCAACCGTTACAAGAGCTAACTGAAGTTGGTGAGCAAAGCAATGTACATAGAAAGCATAAGAATTTTCTTTCAATATCAAAGTTTTCAAACCATTAAATTCTCCTTGCATGTTACTTGCACCATCATATCCTTGTCCACGTACTCTTGATAAACTTAAATTATATGTTTCTAATAATGACTCCAATGCTAATTTTAGAGATAAAGCATTAGTATTAGAAACATGAACAAGACCAAGAAAATTCTCCCTAACTTGTCCTTCTTTGTTCACATACCTTAAGCAAACTGACATTTGCTCCTTAATAGAAATGTCACGGGCTTCATTAACCAATACAGCAAATAATTCATCCCCAAGATCATCTACAATAACTTTTGTTGTTTCCCTTGCAGCAGCTCTTACAATATCTTTTTGAATTGAGGGTGCTATTAATTTAAGATTCCCACGAGCATTTTTGAAAGCACAACCAATCTCTTCATTATGTTGCGCAAGAAAGTTTAGAAGTTCCAAAAAATTTCCTTGGTTAACAGAATCATCTGTCTCATCATTACCACGAAAGACCAATCCTTGTCGCAAAAGAAATCTAATACAATCAATTGTTGCTGTCAAGTGAATTTGATAATTCTTTTTAGCTTGCTCAGATTGTTTTTCAATAGCAGTAGTGATGTGTTGTTTTGGTCTCATAAGTGCTTCACATTTTCTCCAAACTTGATTATGAGCGCTATCATGAATCCCAACATGAATTTGTAGTCTCTCCTTTTTTTTCCAATTTGAAAAGCCAGTAGTTACAAAAGCATCACCACCTTCAGTCTCAGGTTTCATAAGATAACAACAAAGACAAAAAACAGCATCTTTTGATATACTATACTCTAACCAGTTGCCATAGTCATCAAACCAATTAGGATTAAATCTTCGAAAAGAAGAACCACAAGCAGTTTGCGGAAAATCATGAGTCCTTGGTTGACAAGGACCTTTTTGCAAATATGCACATCTAACTTTGTCTCTGTCATTCGGGTGATAACTTGAAATCTTTGGTCGTTGTCCTGGATCTGCTATAAGATTATCTACTTCGAATTCTAAAAACCTCCTTTTATTAGAAGAGGTCGATGAATTATTTTGGGATCCAATCTCCAATGATGAGGTTCTTTTGAAATATTTCTCTATTACTAATAAGATAAAATTATAAATACAAAATTATAAATACAAGTATAAAATTATAAATACACAATTCTACACAAATTAAAAATTACAATATAAAATTATAAATACAAGTATACAACAAAATAATTTAAATAAAACAACAACAAAATAATTTTTAGCCTCTCTTGTCAGCCACTCATTTCTTTGCCTTATCATTGCTTAAAGAGAATTTGCCTTATCATTGCTTAAAGAGAATGCTTGTGATTTGTGAATTCCAACAAAATAATTTAAATAAAACAACAAGAAAATAATTTTCAGTCTCTCTTGTCAGCCACTCATTTCTTTGCCTTATCATTGCTTAAAGAGGATGCTTTATGCTTGTGAATTCCAATCAAGAGGAAGGTATTAGGTAATCAAGCAGCTATGAAAGAATTAAAAATTCTCAATCTGATGCAACAAATAGAATGCTACATCTTAATCAACAAATATATATCAGATCATTAAAAGGAATCATCAGAAGATTTCTACTTTCTACATCCAAAAATTCAAAATCAATATTAGACTATTAGTTGATTATTGACTGATTTATATTATTTTCTCGTATTTATACATCAGAACAAATTAAGTCTTCAAAAATAATTAAATCAATGCACAAAAACAATTAACAAATAAATTAATCAAACTAAACTTGCATTACATCAGAACAAAATCAAATATTCAATACAAATTCACAATTAACAACTAAATCAGTTATCAAACAACAATGAGGCAAATAAGTGAATAAGCAGAATTGCAGATCTGTGAATCATGATTCATGACTGTACCAAAAAAATCCAAGATTGAATTTGAACAGTTGAACTCTAGGAAGCAAAAGTGTAAAACCCAGTAGATAGTAGCCAGTGACGGATCTATGCGGCGTTCAGCGGCAGCAGGACGAAAGCCAGGCGTTCTCTGCTGAAGCCTGAAGAGTGAAGACTGAAGATTGAAAACCAAAGAGAGAAGAAGATCGCAGATTTGCAATATTCGAAGAAGAAGGACGAACGGATCGGAACCGGTCGATGAAGAAGAAGGCAGAAGGAGACGCGGAGATGTGGAGACACGGCAGTAACTCTGGAGACAGGAGGGCAGAGGCCGGAGAGCCAAAAACGTCAGCGGGGAGAGAGCCGTGACACTGGCTGAGACGCGAAGCGGCGGAGTGGCTCTAATATCTGGAGATAAGAGTGCCGACTGCCGAGTGCGGGCTGCGAAGTGCGAAGGTTGGAGGCTGCGAAGCTTGGAGGCTTGGAGCAGATGAAGAAGATTGGAAAAAGAAAGGTTAGGGATTTGATTTGGGGTTGTGGGGTCAAAATAAATTATATAGTAGGGGCATTTAAGACATTTTATTATGAAGTACTAAGTAATTTCTGAAATTTCACTGGGGGCAGTTGCCCCCACTACTCAATGAATGCATCCGTCCCTGTCTCCAAGTATTTTTGCAACAGTGCGTCCCTGACCTAATACGTTCCATTAATCTGTGATGTGACAACTTGTGAGTCACTGCATACCTCCACTCTGGTGGCCCCAACCTCCCTTGCCAAAAGTAGCCCGCCAAGAAGGGCCTCATATTCTGCTTGGTTATTGGACACCGGGAACTCGAATTTGACTGATTGCTCGTAAACGATCCCGATTGGGCTTTCTAGGATGATCCCTGCTCCATCGAACGTTTGGTTGGAGGCTCCGTCCACATGGAATTTCCACCGTGAGCTCGGCGTCTCGGGAGTATTTTCCGTTACTTCCACCAGGAAATCGGCCATTGCTTGGGCCTTTGATTACATGTCTGGGTTCGTACTGCAGGTCATACTGAGATAGTTCGATTGCCCATATCATCATCCTACCCACCAAGTCGGGTTTTAGTAGTACTTGGCGGATCGCTTGGTCGGTCCTGACGATTATCTGGTGTCCTTGGAAGTATTGTCGCAGTCTACAGGAGGAGGTCAGGCGCACATACGCCAGCTTTTCCAGCTTACTGTACCTCAGCTCTGCTCCTTGCAACGCCTTGCTCACAAAGTAGACCGGTTGCTGGATCTTCCCTTCTTCCCATACCAAGACGGTCACCAAAGCCTCATCAGTTACTGCTAAGGACAAGTATAGCGTCTCTCCATTCATGGGTTTGCCGAGGACAGGTGTTGCTAAAATTATACTCTTGAAATGATTGAGGGATTCCTCACACGCCGGCGTCCATTCGGACACTATCCCTTTTTTTATCAAGTTGAAGAACGGAAGAGCTTTGGCAGCCGACGCACCGAGAAAACGGGATAGATCCGTGAGTCTTCCCGCCAATCTCTGTACATCTTTAACACATCCCGAACTCGTCATCCGCAGGATTGCTTCACATTTCTCCAGGTTGGCTTCCACTCCTCTTTGGGTTATCATGAATCCTAAGAACTTCCTGGCTTCCACGGCGAAAGCGCACTTGAGGGGGTTAAGCCTCATGTTGTGCCGCCGCAGAGATGCGAACACGGTCTCAAGATCACTAATGAGGTCTTCGGCCTGGGTGGTCTTTACCATGATGTCGTCTACACACACTTCCACCGTCTTGCCGATAAGACTGCTAAATACCTTGTTCATCAGCCTTTGATACGTAGCTTCTGCATTTTTCAGTCCAAACGGCATCACCTTATAGCAGTACGTACCCCCTGGCTTTATGAACACCGTTTTCACCTCGTCTGGCCGGTGCATCGGTATTTGGTTGTAGCCAGAGTATGCGTCCATAAAACTCAAAAACCGATACCCTGCGGTCGCGTCTACTAAGGCATCAATGTTAGGGAGGGGGAAGGAATCCTTGGGACAGGCCTTGTTGAGATCGGAATAATCCACGCACATACTCCACTTCCCATTGGCTTTCTTGACAAGGACTACATTCAACAGCCAAGTGGAGTAGTCTAGTTCTCGGATGAACCTCGCTTCTAGTAGGCTAATCGTTTTCCTGGCCACCTCGTCAGCTCTTTCCTGGGACATTTTCCTTCTTCTCTGTGCCATCGGTTTAGGTTCTGCCTTCACAGCTAGATGGTGTGACATGAACTAGGGGTCAATCCCCGGCATGTCGGCTGGTGTCCAGGCGAATAGATCACCATTTACCCGGATCATTTCCACCAATGGATCTTTCAAGTCATGAGGGAGCTTTCTATTCACGAAAGTGAACCTTTCTTCCGAGTCACTGACCTTGAACTTCTCAAGGTCTCCTTCAGATTCTGGCCTGGGCTTGTCGTCGACCTTGGCATCTAGATCAGCTAGGAAGACCCCGAATGCCTGTTTGGACTTCTTTCTTAGGGAGAGACTGGCGTTGTCACACGCGACCGCCATTTCCAAATCTCCTCTGATGGATCCAACCGACCCATCATCAGCAACAAACTTCATCATCAATAGCTTGGTACAAATCACTGCTCTGAACTCATTGATGGTTTTCCTTCCCAAGATGAGGTTGTAGGCCATTGAGTCCCTTAGAACAACGAACTCCGCCATTACCGACCTCTTCTCTCGATCTCCTCCTATGGTGACTGATAGGGAGATTATTCCATCAGGCTTGATAAAGTTATCGCCTAAGCCGACCACACCGTGTTGGTGGGTTATCAGGTCGGTGTCTCGGAGGCCCAGAGCATCAAACACATTACAGAACATGATATTCGAATCGGCTCCGGTGTCTACGAGGATTCGCCTGACCAGGCCAGTTTCCACTCTCGTTGTGATCACCATAGGAGGGTTCTCTGGCAAGTTGTTGAACCATTGATACTCTGGTCCGAATGATACTGATGGGGCCCTCCTGGAGGAAGGTGCGGGACTAGACGATGACACAGCCAAGACTTTGGCATCTTTCATGAATGCCGACTTCGACCTGGGGACAACGTCTCTCCCGACTACCACGTTCACAATGGTGAGGCCGCGTTCATTGTCATCGGGTTCTTGTCTCGGTCTCACGGCGCGGCTCCTGTTGTCGCCAGATCGGTCACGATCCATCCTCTAGAACATCCTTCAAATCGAAATAATCTTGGGTCTTGTGGCTGAAGCCCTTGTGGTAGTCACAGTAGAGGTTTTTGTTCCCTCCAGTTCTATCCTTGAGTTGTCGGGATTTCGACTGGATGCATTTGTCGGCTATCTGCTGGTACACCTCGACGATCGGGGCTGTCAGGGGAGAGTAGTTAGTAAACTTTCCTACACGGGGGAATGACTTAAAGTTTTTAGCTAGCCCTCCGTCCTTGTTGCCGATTGCGGGTTGCCGCTTGTTGGCTGCCACGACTTGGCTAACCTCCTTGTCGTTGATATACTTCCTAGCCACATTTTGGATTTTTTGCATCGTCCACACGGGCTTGGTGGTAAGGTGCTTCCTGAAATCTTCGTTCAACCTGTTCGTCAAGCATAAATTGGCCACCGAGTCGTTAGGCTGTCAATCTCCAAGTATTCATCATTGAACCTATCTAGGTATTTTCTGGCTGGTTCCCCGCTTCTCTGTGTCACCCCCCAGCAAGTTGATCGAGTGCTTGGCTTTAGCAATACGTGTGGTAAACTGAGCTAAGAGGCGCGGGTTATGTCCGCAAAGGTTGTCACGGCTAGGGGAGAGCATTGAACCAGCGGATTGCGGCCCCGCTAAGGTTACTGGGAAGGCGTGACACCTTCCTTCATCACCCACTCCTTCCAGATTCATCCTAGCCTCGAAGGCCGTTAAATGTTCTTGGGGGTCTTGGGTCCCATCGTATCTTATGTCTGTTGGCTTATCGAAGTGCTTCGGTAGCCGGACGTCGAGAATGGAGTGGTGGAAAGAGGTTGCCCCCATGATTACAGGGTGTCGCCTTCTCCTCGGCCTTTCTCTAGTGTTATCATGGTTTTCCTCCATGGTATGTCTCACCGGAGGTCGGGTGTAGATTATAGGATCTCGCCGTCTTCTCGCTAACTCCCTACTTTCCCCTTGACTTTCTAATTCTAATCGGGGGGTCGGGGTACGTCTGGAGTGGTCTCTTCGGGGGCTTCTCCCTCTAGTTTTCCCCCTTCTTTGAGGAGACCGGAAATGATCTTGCCCTGGAGCTAGTTGGTAGCCCTCTCTGCTTGCTAGCTCCCGCTCTAGGTTCTGCACCCTGTGACGCAGCTCCTGCATTATTTTGGCACTGTCGCAACCTGTTCCTCCAAAGGGACGCCTCTCTTGGGAATGCGAGGGAAGCTCAGGTCGCCGCGGGGGGATCTTGTGCATTTACGAGAGGAAGCCACAGAGGCTACCCGACCGATTCGAGGAACCATTTCATCCCCACGTGGTTCGCCTCCGTCCTGTGCCTCCACAGGACCTAACAGAAAGTCCATTCAAGCCAGTCCCCACAGACGGCTCCAATGTTCGGTACTTCGGGTCCTGAACGGGTCGATGATGCTTTGAGGGTGATGATGGGAGCTGGCTTAGGACCGGGTCTCTGGTGAGTGAGGGCTGAGGCTTCGCGACGTCCAGAGCTATTGCGGTACGAAAAAGGGGGGAGCCACCTGCAATGATACTCCGACGCTCAAGTCAGAGTTTAGTGTGGAGATAGTGACGTACCGTGGGGAGGGTTAGGGCACTCCCCATATATACTCTGTCAGTAGGGCGGGTCCCACAGGAAAGATCCCTTTCTTGGAAGTTTTCTTTCCCAGCTGTCATGTGGTTGGCTGCCAAGGAGTAGGTGTCCGGATCGCAATCCGGACGTATGAAGCCCGCTGGGTCAGCCGCTCGACTCGGGTCGTTCTGTACACCGGCTCGGGCTGGACAATGCACCAGTTGGGCTGAGCCGGAACAGTAGTAATACATAAAGAAAAAATTTTTGCACCACAACACATAATTATTACCAAAAGAAATATTCATATTAAAATATTAAAATTTTACATATTGCAAATCATGAAGATCAATCACAAAGTACTGGTCATTTTTTCCTATTTTTGACCATGATATAAGTTTTTCCTTTTCAGTCAAGAGTCTAATAACATCTAATTGAACAAAAAAATTGAATTAAAAATACCAAATTTAGGACAAATGAGTGAATAATATAAGAAATTATAACTTTGTACGAGTATAAAATAAAGAGAATTTACTGATTTATTTTATGTTGAACGATAAAATTAAGAATAGTATATTAATAAACGGATATACCTTAAAAAAGTCATAATACAATTTTAAATATTTTCATAAATAAACTATTAAAATTTTTGTTATCGATAAGATGATGCTATTATACAATTTTTCGGCAAAACTTAAAATTAAAAGAAAAATAATTTTGTGTGGATTAATATAAATTAACTATGTACCAAATAAGTAGAATCGTTCATTTGTTTGTTTTAGTATATTAGCATGGGCAAGTAAATCTAAATGATTATCCAGAATTTTACAATTATCGACCGTTTTATGTACTATACGTGGCTCCTTTTTAAAAGATGTTTTGCACGTGTGTACAGTCAGAAGATATATTCCGCTTGATTTTTCAATCTCAAAATTTGAGAAGACATAGACCTTCCTTTCTATCAATTCATTCTCAAATATTTTTGTCAAGTAATTCTTGATTGAACAATGAATTTTATCGTACTACAAAATAAATTAAATATAAAAGCTATTAGCATTTACAAAGCTATTAAAAAGAACTGTCTTTGACTTATGAAATGGTGTACTTATAAAATTAACTTAAAATATGAACTACAAATATTTATAAGAATTTAATTTTGATGCACTGACAGTGTAAGGTAGTTTTACACGTGCATCCAATTACGTAATGACACATCAATAAAAATAAATACCTTTCATATTGACCATGTGAATGGTCATCCAAAAGAACGGATGTGATTGCACGACTGTGTAAAACGCTTTACACTGTCAGTGTATCAAAATCTATTTATAAATTGAACTTAGCATTACTTGAAAAAATTTAGTAAACGAATCAACTAATCTTATTATCTATTAGAACTATTTTTATGTAAGTAGTCTTACTCTTGTCAAACTTGGATGTGATTTTCTATAACCATATAATTTTTGTCTTTATTTTCTATATTTTCTCTTCGTATAATCTACTATAGGTGATATTATTGATAAGATCGTAGGTAGTAGCCATTAGGTATAAAAAAAAATAGAATAAAGACTATATCAAAATTATAAATTTTTTACATGATAAACATGACAGAAAATTTATTATTATTTATTATATATACTAATAATATATCAATAATTTTAAAAATATACTAATAATACTAATAGTTTAAAGATAATTGTACTACAGCTATGATAAATTTAGCTATTACTCTAAATGAATAAAATAAATAACATATTTAAAAACTTAAAAAAAATTAGCAGTAATTATGTTGGAATGTTCCCATTTTTTTTTCATTTTTTTTATTTGTCATTCTTTCACCCAATGTTAGATCAAAAAATTTCTAAATTTAAAATATAATAATAATATGTTATATGATAGAAAAATAATGAACTAAAAAGAAATATACATATATATATATATATATATATATATATATATATATATATATATATATATAGGGAGCCAATATACAAAGATATGTTATCGTAATAAAATATCACATTATGAGTAATTATATTTGTTAGGAAAATTTATTTATACTCTATATCTATTATATTATTTTATGTAAAATTAAAATCTACTCTTTTAATTTAATATTATATATATTTGCTTCCGATATTGTTCAAAATTAAATTAGGATTATGTCTAAAGTCTTAACACGGTAAACAGAATATAATTAATATTTAATATTTTAAGAATTAAATACCTAAAATAAGTTAATAAATAACAATAATTAATACCTAAAATATCATATATATATTTGTTCCCGATATTGTTCAAAATTAAATTGAGATCCTGTTCAAAATCTTAATGCCGTAATTGAGGTATAATTAATACCTAAAATTTTAATAATTAAATACGTAAAATAAGTTAATTAAATAACAATAATTAATATCTAAAATATTGAAAAGGAATTTTTTATAAATGTAAGAAATAAAAATTAAAAAAATAAATAATATTAGTGTTTAAATGAAGGAATTGATAAAGAATAATAATTATAAATAAAAATAGTATTTTTATTTTAGAAAAAAAACACATTAGAAATTGTTTAATAACCCGTGTCATGTACATGATAATAAATTGTTCAATAACTCGTGCTATGTATATAATAAAGTTAAAATTATAATTTTAAATTTTTTTATTGAAATTAATTTGAATTGTAATAATTTAATTAATAAAAAAAGTAATATGTCGTTCATTTTTTCTTAATCTAGTGTTAATTGTATCAACTCTAATATAATTATTAATCGTTTTTGTTAATCTATTTTTTTCCAAATTTATGATTAAAATAACAATTATAAATATTAATAATTAAACAAATTATTATATTATAATTATTTACGTTTTATTCCCAAAATTAAAAACATACTATTTCTTTTTTATTTAATAATTTTTTTATTTATACTATCAGTATATATTGATCGTTTAGTTAGTGATTTTTTTATTCATAGGGTATACTTATTTATTTTATTTAAATAATTTTAAATATTTCCTTATTTAAGTATACATATATATTAAGTCACATATTAAGTCACATATGTTAATTATTTTTTGATTTTTTTTATTATGAATATTTTTTTAGCCTACAATCATTCAATGATTTTATTATTCCATTCATACCATCATACGCGTAATAATATTCATAAATCATACTAATTTTCGTATTTATATATATATATATATATATGTATATATCAATTGTTTAGTTAATAATTTTCTTATTTTTAGAATATATTTATTTTTCTAAATAATTCTAAATACTTCTTTACTTAGTTTATATATATATATATATATATATATATATATATATTAATTATATGTAAATATATTTAAATCGCATATATTAATTATTTTCTGATCATAATTAATTTTTTTTGAGCCTACAATCATTTGATTATTTTTTATTCTTTATTATTAATATCATCGTATGTGTAATTTTCATAAACTATAATAATTTTTTTATTTATGTATACATATATATTAATTTTGTTAAATAATTCTAAATATTTCTTTATATATATATATATATTAATTGTACATATAAACATTTAAATCACATATATTAATTATTTTTTTGTTATGATTATTTTTTTATATATATGATTATTTTTTATTCTACAATTAAGCAATAATTTTTATTTTTTATATCTATGTATATTCCCCAATTTTCTTTCATATGAATGATTAACAATTTTTTTAAATGGTAATGTTTTTAATTTTTTTTTCTTTCACGTGTTTTTATATATTAGCAAGAAAAGCAAAACTACGTATGTGACTCCTTTTCTTTTTTCACGCCTTAATCTTAATTAATCAATCATTATGTCCACATAATATAATTAAATTTTTAATCATTCTAATCTATTGATGAATTACACTTCTCTTAATAATTATATTACTAATCTGAAATAAAAAAAGTGATACATATATCCAAAAAAGAAAACAAGCTTAAAAATAAAAAAAAGAAAAAATTTCATATTAAAAAGTTTAAAAATAATATATCCAAAAAAAATAGTTGTAATATATAAATTGAGACAACAATTTAAATTTCTCTAAAACTAATTTAATCAAGAGTAATGCTATGTGTACACCAAAATCAACCACTAAAATCAGTCACCAATATAACATACATGTTAGAATACAAATACACATCGAAATAAATTAAAATACACATGTATTTATACACAAATATATTAGTGACTGATTTTAGTGACTGGTTTTGGTGTACAAATAGCATTTTTGTTTAATCAAATACTAATATTAAAACTAAATTATTTAAATAATATTTAATCTATTCTAATCCTTAGATACATATAGATTAGAGTCATTCTCGTAACAACCAACTAAAATAACATCCTAAGATTGAACATTTAGAATCCATACAAATTCAGACCATCTTGTTAAAATGGTCAAACTAAATTGACTTTTATTCTCCTCAATGGCAATGCACCAGAAGGCTGGTAGTTCCTGAAAAAAATCACAATATGTTATAAAATTATTTTTAATACAAAAAGTTTAAGAGAAAAAAATTTAAATATAGTACCAATTTTTGAATTGCATCTTCAAGGTTGACACGAATTTTTCAAAACTGAACTTAAATTGAGAAAATTTAATCTCATTATATGCTCCACTTTAAATATTTTTAGACAAACGTAGAAAGTATGGAGGAGATGGGACTTGAACTTGACCTACAAAATTCCTTGAAAACAATTGCCCAGTCAAAGAAGAATTACAAATTAGAAAAAAAGAATGCTTTGATTCTTAGATTTAGACTCACGAATCATAAAAGAAACACTATATATAGCCTTTAGTAATATAAAAATAATTATAGGAATTAATTATTGCAATATCAATTTATCACTATCAATGTTAGTATCATATTTATGACAATTAGAATTATAAATTTATGTTTAATTTTTTATATAATTATAATTAAGATATTTTTTAAATTAGTATAATTATGCATTATTTATTAAATTCTAATTGTAATATAATTATAATAAAGATATTTTTAAAATAAATTTAGAAGAGAGAATAGTACTTTTATTTTAAAAAAAATTATGAGGAATTGACACTTTACTTTCATTAGTTGAAAAAAAATTCAATTTTAGTATATTAAGTTGATTATGTTATATAATATAATAAAGATATTTTTTAAATTAGTATAATCATGCATTATTCATTAAATGCTAATGTAATATAATTATAATAAAGATATTTTTCTAAAAATAAATTTAGAAGAGAGAATAGTACTGTCATTACATGAGAATAGTGTTTTTTTTAAATAAAGATATTTTCATAAATTAGTATAATTATGCATTAGTACTTAAATACTAATTATAATATAATTATAATAAAGATATTTTTTTAAAATAAACTTAGAAGAGAAAATAGTGCATTTATTTTGGCAAAAAATGGATTCATGAGAAATTGACACCTCACTTTCATTAGTTGGGAAAAAATTCAGTTTTAGTATATTAAGTAGATAGATAGATAGATTCATTAAATACTGATTGTAATCTACTTAATATACTAAAATTGGGTTTTCCCCCAACTAATGAAAGTGAGGTATCGATCCCTCGCGATTCCGTTTTCCCTCCAAAATGAACTTTCCTTCCTATATTCTAAATTATTTTATAAAAAATATCTTTATTATAATTGTATTATAATTAATATTTAATGAATAACACATAATTATACTAATTTAGGAACATATCTTTATTATAATTATATCAAATCAATATTTAATACATTACTAAACCACTTATCAATTATCAATTAAATTAACAATAATAATAATAATAATATATGATAATGATATGATAATTGCACCTGTCGTGGTAATCATGATAAGAATATTTGAATCTAATCATAAAATGATCAAATTTTATGATATTAATAACGCACATTAATTTTAAATATTTTTAGTCATTTTAATTATATTAATTTTAAAAATATTGACATAATTCTAATTCTTATTCATTATCCAACAACAACAACAACAACAACAACAATAATAATAATAACTTGAAAAACCGTATATAAACTATTTCAATTACCTGTGTATTATTATTAAAATTCTATTATTACTTAATATACTAAAACTGGGTTTTTCCCCAACTAATGGAAGTGAGGTGTCGATTTTTCATGAATCTATTTTTCCGTCAGAATGAATGCACTATTTTCGCTTCTAAGTTTATTTTATAAAAATATCTTTATTATAATTATACTATAATTAGCATTTAAGTAATAATACATAATTATACTAATTTAGAAAAATATCTTTATTATCTATATATAAAACAAGTATAATCACCCGTGCTATGCACGTGAGAAGATTGAAATTATAATTTTAAATTATTTTTTTGAAATTAATTTAAATTATAATAATTTGATTAATAAAAAAATAACATATTATGCATTTTTTTAATTCGGTGTTAATTGGATTAATTCTAAAATAGTTATTAATCGGTTTTAATAATGTACTTTTTTCAATAAATCACACATGTATACTGAATGTGATCATAAATAATATAGTAATAATAGTTAAATCCACCAACAAATATATTAGCTATATTATCACACTATTAAACAAATTAAATATAAAGACTATTAACACTTATAAATTTATAAAATCGTACTTTCTTTGATTCGTGCGAGGGTTTACTTGTCAAATAAATTTAAAATATAAACAAAAAATATTTATAAGATGGACCTAGCATCACTTGAAAGAATCATGGAAAATAATCAACTTATCTTATCATCCATGAGAACCATTTCTACATAAGTCGTCTTGTTCTTGTCAAATTTGTATGGGACTTTCCATAACCTTATAATTCTTGCCTTTATTTTTCAAACTTTTTCATTACATAATCTACCGTACCATAGGTAACACTGTTGATAGAATCGTAATTAGTAGCCCTTAGGTATGAAAAATAATAAACAGAAGAAAATTTATGTCCGATGTACGAATTTTTTAAATGATAAATTAAATAATTGTAACAATTCACTATTACTCCTTCTCTATATATATATATATATACACTAATTATACACGGTAATAATTAGCAAATATCTTCAATGGAGATACTTACTACACTACAGTTAGGTGAAATTTATTTCATTATATTTTATTAACCTTTATGATTAATTCAATAGAGATACTTACTCAATATATATGTTATCTACATTAATTATATGCCAATATTTTTAGAAAAGAGCTAAAAGAGGAGATATATAAATATATATAATATCATTGCTATATAGGAAAGTAGGGCTGTCAAACGGGTTAGTCCGGTCCATTTAGGCCCAACCCATTAAGCCAGTGGGTTAAATGGGCTGACCCGTTTAATCCCACTTTATTCGCAGGCCAGAATTTTAATTTCTAGCCCGGACCGTTTATGGTCAGTCCAATGGGTTAAACGGGCCAGCCCCTTTATCATTTAATTTTATTTTTTGAAAAATATTTTGACAAAAAATACCACTTTTAGGTCAAAAATCTTTAAAAATAATATTTTTTTAGCTGATAGGTCTAATTTTCAGGTCGAATCGAGAGAAATATCAACTAAAAGTACTGATTTTTTTGAAAAAATGTAAAAAAAAAATAAACGGGCCACCCATTTAGCACACAGGCTAGCCCGAAATTTAAACGGGTTTAATTTTAGAGGTAAAGTCCGTCCATTTAAATAGATAAACGGATTGGTCCGATGAGTTTAGCCAATTTTGACGGTTCTAATAAGAGGCATACATAAATTGATACATTTTTTTATTATATTATACAACTTAAAATTGTAGTATCATGTTATTATTAATTTTAGATACTTGCTATAATTATATCAAATTTAATTATGACTCTAAATAAATAAAATATATAACATTCAATATTATTTTTTTTCTTTTTACATTCAATATTTACTGTAAATATAAAAAGTAAGATAATTAATGAAAAAATATGAACAGAAAATAAAATATATTAATTAAAATTCAATTTGTTATCTAATTAATCTTGTGTCCATACGATAAAACTTTATGAAAATGTTATGAATCACAAACTTTTTTATTCTACATAAAAAAAACACTATACGAAACTTTTAGTCGTACAAAAATAATTATAAGAATTAATTATTGATGTTGATATTAATCACAATTAATTATTGATATCCTATTTTTTTTAAATATATTTTACCTTTTTTAAAATATAATGTATGTACCATGTAGACCTTTTATTATTATTATTATTATTATTATTATTATTATTATTATTATTATTATTATTATTATTATTATCCACTAATTGATATCAAATTAAATAGGTCACTATTAATATGTGCATCAACTATCTTCCAATAAAATTATTATACTTAAATGCAGATTAGAATTATATCAATTGATATAATTAGAATCATTAAAAATATCGATAATTGATACGTAGTTTAATAACGCATTGAATATTGATTATAATTAATTAATTTATATAAATTATAATAAATTGTGAGATTTGAATGGCTAATCAAATTAATTAATTGATATAATTAATTAATTATAATTGATTTGCTTTGACGAATTAAATGAAATAGATTTGGAAACACATCAAGAGCATGCCACATCAGTTTCATTATTAAATACAAAAATTCTATTTTTAGATAATAAAGATATTTTCTTAAATTAGTGTAATTATACATTATTCATTAAATATTTATTATAATATTGTAATATAATTATAATAAAAATATTTTTATAAAATAAATTTATTTAGAGAAATATAAATTGGTTATTAATGGCCGGTGCCATTATCATATAATTATCATATTATATTATTATTATCATTATTATTATCAATATAATTAAAATGATCAAAAATATTTTTGATTGATAATTGATAAGTAGTTTAATAATGTATTAAATATTGATTTCATATAACTATAATAAAGATATTTTCTTAAATTAGTATAATTATAATAAAGATATTTTTATAAAATAAACTTAGAAGAGAAAATAGTGTATTAATTTTGGCGGAAAAATAGATTCACGAGGAATCGACACCTCACTTTTATTAGTCGAAAGAAAATCCAATATTAGTATATTAAGTATATATATATATAATTACAAACGGTTAACAAAACAATGGTTAACAAAAAGTATGGAATCTTTTTTTGACATACGTATTATGCCATACGTATAAATTATACGGGTTATTTTATAACTTCATATATATATGTATAACAAAGCAGTTTAATATTATATTTTATCTATATTAATTATATGTCAAAATTCTGAAAAAAGAGATAAAAGTGGAGATATATAAATATGTATAATATTATTGTTATATATGAAGCAATTTTATATTACTATAATTATAGAGACTTACTATAATTATATCAAATTTAATTATGACTGTAAATAAATAAAATAGGAAACAATCAATACTAATTTTTTCTTTTTATAGTCAAAATTTACTGTAAATATTAAAAATAAAATCACTAATGATTAAAAATTTGAGTAGAAAATAACACTCCATAAGCTAAATTCAATTTGTTAACTAATTAATTTGATGTCCATATATTATTATTATTATTATTATTATTATTATTATTATTATTATTATTATTATTATTATTATTATTATATATTGACTAAAACTGTGAATACATACTAATAAAATTATTACATACGAATGAGAATTAGAATTTTATCAATTATATAAATTCAAAATTATTATTATTATTATTGAATAATGATGATAATTCATGTGATAATGAATATTACCTATAAAATATCTAAAATTAAATAATATTCATAATTCAAAAATTACTGTATATGAAGTCATGTGAATGATTATTATAATTGATATAATAATTGCTATAATTGCTACATATTTTCAATCTTATAGGTTGTATCAATTTAACTATATCAATTATATTCAAATTAGTAGTCAATTATTTTTATGAAAATTCTTGCTATAATCAGGTTATACTTATGAGATTATCTTATATTAATCGTTATAATTAATTTAATAAAGATATTTATTAAGTATATATGTTATCTATATTAATTATATGCCAATATATATTTGTAAGAATGAGTTTAAAAAAGTGATGTATAAATATATATAATATTATTGTTATATAAAAGTTAGATTTAAATAATATATTAAATATTGATTTGATATAATTATAATAAAAATATTTTTCTAAAATAATATAATCATACATTATTCATGAGCTAATTATAATGCAATTAAATATATAATAATATTCTATATTATTTATTTACCGTCATGATTTGATTTGATTGTTTTCTAATTTATTTACTTACATAAATGATTAAAATATATAACATAACTATCGTAATTATTATAATTTTATGATATAATTATAATTAACATATTTTATCATAATTAAATATTGATTTGATATAATTATAATAAAAATTTTTTTCTAAAATAATATAATCATATATTATTTATGAGACAATTATAATGCAATTAAAGATATTATTATATCATAATGTCTACTTACTATATTAATATAATATCAAAAGATACATGTTTTATTATTTTTTATAGATAAAATCGGTTTTTATTGGCAACTAAATTGTGCTTAGGACAATGAAAAACTATATATTTAGGTAGAGTTTTTTTTGTCAAATATAATAAAAATATCAATAAAAAAATAAAGAATAAAAATAAACTTAAATAATATACTTGACACCACTTTATTTTATTAATTATTAAATTATTTAAAAATAGTACATCCACGAAAAATAATCATAATATATAAATTGAGGCAATAATTTAAAATTCTCTAATTATAATTTAATCAAATACTAATATTAAAACCAAAATTACTTAAACAATATTGAATCTATTCTAGTCTTTAGTCACGTAAAGTATAAAGTCATTATCGTAATGACAACCAACTGAAATAATATCGTAAGTATCAATATTTAAAATTCGTACAAATTTAAAATTAATAGTACATCAACAGAGTTAAAAACACAATGAAAAGGATGACAAAAGTATTGAGAGTTTGAGACATTTATTTTGTAGCTCACAATAAAAATCTGAGGACACTTCCTGCAATAAGAGCAATTAAAAAAAAAAAAGAAAAACAAAATCTGAATTGAACCAAATTGACCAATTTAGGATGGTGAATCTAATGAGAAATTATGCAACCAAATAATTATAATAATTTGATAAAAAAGGAGGATGAGTAAATTATAAATGTTAGATAATTAAAATTATTGATAAGTAGTTTAATAACGATCTACTTAATTTTAATTATTTTAATTATAAAAATAAATTACAAATGTTAGATAATTAAAATTATTGATAAGTAGTTTAATAATGCATTAATAATTAAAATATCACAACTGATATTACAATTTTAATCGAATAATTAAAATTATAATAATTTACTCATCCTCCTTTAACCACATTCCATTAGGTTGGTCATAATAGGTGAGTAGATCCAACAATCATTCGGTAAAGTAGAAATTATTGCCCCTTCTTTGAACGCTTACATCCATGTAGTTGGAATCCGAATCAGTGAAGACAACTCGATGAGGTATTTTATAGATGTGATGCATTGTAAACGATTGTGGTAAAAGATAATTGAATTGGAACATTAGACGATAAGAACAACTTAGAGTAACAACAATTAATAAATTATTAAAAGAATAATATAATAGAATGAGTATATGAAAAATATTATAAAAAATTATAAATTGTACCTTAAAAGGATCAACTTCAATAAAAAATGAAGAATACATTCTTATTCTATGAAGTAGTAAAAAAAATACTAAATATAAAATTATGAGCTGACTCTCAAATTTAGATGTATGTACGACAGAAAAACACTATTTATAGACCTTAGTAAAACAAAAATAAATAGATAAATTAATTACTATTAAGGCAATTTGTTATTATGTACAGTAATTATGCATTATAATTGATAAGTAGTTTAATAGTGCATTAAATATTGATTTAATATAATTATAATGAAGATATGTTCTTAAATTAGTATAATTATATATTATTCATTAAATATTAAATATAATATAATAATATAATTATAATAAATAATTTAGAATAGATGAAAAATTTTATTCATTTTGGAGGGAAAACAGACTCACGAGAGAGTGACACGTCACCCTTATTAGCTCGGGAAAAACCCAGTTTTAGTATATTAAGTAGATTAATATTTAATGTATTATTAAATTACTTATCAATTATCAATCGAAAATATTTTTAATCATTTTAATAATAATAATAATAATAATAATAATAATAATAATAATAATAATAATAATAATAATAATAATATATAATAATAATATAATATGATAATTATATGATAATGGCACCGGTTATTAATAACTAATTTATATTTCTCTAAATAAATTTATTTTAGAAAAATATCTTTATTATAATTATATTACAATATTACAATTAATATTTAATGAATAATGCACAATTATACTAATTTAAGAAAATATCTTTATTATCTATCTATTCTATTATATAAAAATCAAATTTTTGCACTTAATAACAGAACTGATGCCGCATGCTCTTAAGGTATTTCTTGATTTATTTCATTTAATTCGTTATAGCAAATCAATTATAATTAATTAATTATATCAAGTAATTAATTTGATTAGACATTTAAATCTCACTATTTATTATAATTTATATGAATTTATTAATTATTTGATTTTATTGGAGTAAATATCAAATTATTTAATAAATAATAAATATGATAACGAAATATATGAATTAATTTAATTAGTTTATTTTTTTAATAGCATCTATTTATATCAGATCAAATATTTTTTATTCATTCGCTTTTTTTTCTCTCTCTTCCTCCCTCCCTCTCTCCCCCCTCTCTCTCGTTTAGGTACAATTTTTATAATTTATTGAATTATTGTTTTTTTTATATTTATTTATACATTTTATTTTTTTATATATTTCTTAAAATTTTTATTTATTTTAATTACTTATTATTAGACGCACACTTTTTTTTAACTTTTGATTAACAAAAAAAATGTGTCATTTTTAGGTTATTTTTAAATAATCTTACAATAATTTTATTTTGAAATATTCTATTTTGTCATGTGTACTTCAATTCACACACACACATATATATTGTCTTTTTTTTGTGATTCACAATTAATATATACATTATTCGTATATGTGGTTTATATGTTAATGTTTTTATTGATTCTCTTTATTTTATTTTATTTTTTGTGTGTGTCTCTTTGTTGCTCTTTATTTTAGTTATATATATTCATTGATTTCTCTGTATTGATGTATCTTTTTATTTAAAATATGACACTCTAAATTTTGGTGTATCTTTTTAGATGGTTATGTTATAATGTGTTTAAGGAGTTGGCTTAAAATTATAATATGATATATAAATTTATAATATGATTTAAAGTATGCTAAAATATTAGGACATTATCATATAGCTATTATTTTATTTGTCTGTTAGATTCAACTATTTAGAATCTTAAAAATTATGCAATTATGTAATTAATTATTTTTTATATAATTATTGTATTGATCATTTACATTAGTGAGACTATTTTCAATATTAATATTTATAAATATATTATTATTTATACAATGATTGAATCATCTTATTTCTTTAAATTTAATTCTATTGAATTAATTATTCAAGGTACCATCGCTATTTCTACTTTCAAAAATTTTTTAATATTATTTAACAATTCTAATAACATCATAACAATTAAAAAAAGTAAGACAGTACAAAATTGCAATGACGATAAGATTGAAATACCCGTGATAAAATTATGTTGATAATATACACTTGGGTATTACTAACAACTGTGTTAGTAATTACTTAAAATAAATAATAAAATAAGTTATAGGGTATTATTTTATTTAAATTATTAATAATTAAAAAAAATAAAAGGTCAATAATTATTTTTAAAATAGACATTAAATTTAATTTTATGGTACTAATTTATTTGAATTGTTAATAAAATTTATAATTTTCATATTTATATCTACTCAATTTATATATTTTATTTTATTTTACTTTAGCGAAAAATTAAGACGTACATTTTTTATTATTTATTTAAAAAGTATAGCGAAATGAGTTATATCAATTATAATTAATTATCGATAATTGATATCAATTAATTGATTGTATTAATTTGTAAACTGAATAACGTATAATAAATATTGTGAAATTAATTATAATAAATTAATAATTAATAAATAAAAAACTAAAAGAAACTTTTTTTATTGCTTTTTAATGGCTACACGTTTTTATAATTTCACTTTCTCTTTATCTCTTCCTTTCACATTTATTTTTCTTTTAATTTATTGAACTAAATCAATTACACTAATTATTTGTATTAACTAATTAAGTATTTTTTAATAGGTTATTATAATTGTGTCTTTAGACCATAGGTTAAAAATATTATAAAAAATATTTTTATAAAAATTGTTGAAAAATAAATATTTTTAAAATGTGTCCTTAAGACACAAATTAACTAAATTATTTTTCAATTTAATGTGTTTGATTCATTCAATTGTATTAATTATAACTAATCAATTGTGTAATTTGATTTTGATTAAGATAAATATTTCATCATTTAATATTTTATTTGATTCATTAAATTACATTAATCATAACTTTAAATATTGAATTTAATTAGAGTAAATATCAAATTATTTAATTTTTTTGATTCATTAAACCAAATTAATTATAACTAATTTATTATTTAATTTGATCGAGATAAATATTAAATTATTTAATAAATAATAAAGTAATGAAATAAATGAACTCAATTAATTCAATTTATTATCTTATTATTTTATATATCCATTTTTTCATCTCTATTTTGTATTTCAGGTAAAATATTTATAATTTTTTATTTTTGTTTTTTATTTTAATTTTGCTAATATTTTTCTATGATTTTAGTTTATATTAATGTTCTTTTTTTATTTATTTTGATTAATAATTATTAAGGGTATTATTATTTTATTTAAAGATAATTTAAATTTTTTGTAATATTTTTATAAGAGTTGATTAATAGGTTCTTCTTTAAAATATTTTTTTGAAATTTTTTAATAAGATTATATTTTGATTTTTCTCTTTCATCCTTTGTATTAATTAATTATATTAATCTTCTATTGCAATATATTTTTTATCTACTCCAAACATTATCTTTTTTATCTTCTTTTACTTTTTTAATTACTATTTTTACTTTATTTTTAATTATTTATTTTACTTTTACTCCTCATATATAGATTTATTATAATTCATCATAGGTTCTTTTTTAATTTAAGTGATATTTTAGGTTATATTTTACTATTGATACTTTTATTTTATTTAGTGTGTTTTTTTTAGTCTGTATTTAATATAATAATCTGTAAATATCTATTATATAAAAATTAAATTTATGCACTTAATAATAAAAATGTTGTGACATGTTTCTGATGATAGTATTTTTTTATTTATTTCTTTTAACTCATTAAATTTAATTTATTATAATAAATTAATTATATCAACTAATTGATTTGGTTAATTATTTAAATATCATATAATTTATTATAATTTCTATCAATCAATTAATTGTAATTCAAATTGAATTAAAACATCACTATTAGAAAAAAAACTGTTAATATGCTTATGAATAGAGCTGGAATTGAGGAATATATATACATATAAAAAATAAAAAATTATTGCACGATTGTTGAATAAAAAATAATCATATATATAAAACGAAATAATTATAGCAAAAAAATAATTAACATATGTGATTTAAATATTTTTAATAATCAGTAATATGGAGTTTAACAAAATATAATTTATATATTTTTTTATTTATGTATATGTAAAAAATTATATATATATATAATTATTTAACAAAATTAATATATACGTATACATAAATAAAAAAGTTATTATAATTTTTGGAAATTACACGTGAACTCTTTTTTGCTCTCAAATAAATTTATTCTAATTATATTACAATTAGCTCATGAATAATGCATGATTATATTAATTTAAGAAAATATCTTCATTATAATTATATCAAATCAATATTTAATGCGTTATTAAACTACTTATCAATCATCGATATTTTTAATCATTCTAATTATATAAATTTCTCATTTAAGTGCAATAATTTTATTAGGAGATAGTTAATGCACACATTAATAGTGACCCATTTAATTTGATAATAATAATAATAATAATAATAATAATAATAATAATAATAATAATAATAATAATAATAATAAAGGTCTACACGGTACATGCATTATATTTTAAAAAGGTAAAATATATTTTAAAAAAATTAGGGTATTAATAATCAATTGTGATTAATATCAATATCAATAATTATTTCTTATAATTATTTTTGTACTACTAAAGGCTACATATAGAATTTTTTATAGAATAAAAAGGGTTGTGATTCATAACATTTTCGTAAAGTTATATTGTATGGACAAAAAATTAATTAGATAACAAATTGAATTTTAATTAATATGTTTTATTTTCTACTCATTTTTTCATTAATTATTTTATTTTTTATAATTACAGTAAATATTGAATGTAAAAAAGAAAAAATAATATTGAATGTTATCTATTTTATTTATTTAGAGTCATAATTAAATTTGATATAATTATAGCAAGTATCTAGAATTAATAATAATATGATACTATAATTTTAAGTTGTATAATATAATAAAAAAATTTAGCAATTTATGTATGCTTCCTATATAGCAATAATATTATATATATATATATATATATATATATATATATATATATATATATATATATATATATATATATATATATATATATCTCCTCTTTTTGCTCTTTTCTAAACATATTGGCATATAATTAATGTCAATAACATATATATTGAGTAAGTATGTCTATTGAATTAATCATAAACGTTAATAAAATATAATGGCATAAATTTCACCTAAATTAGTATAATCATGCATTATTCATTAAAAATGCTAATTGTAATATAATTATAATAAAGATATTTTTCTAAAAATAAATTTAGAAGAGAGAATAGTGCTTTCATTACATGAGAATAGTGCTTTCTAAAAATAAAGATATTTTTCTAAATTAGTATAATTATGCATTAGTACTTAAATGCTAATTATAATATAATTATAATAAAGATATTTTTTAAAATAAATTTAGAAGAGAAAATAGTGCATTCATTTTGGCAAAAAAAAAAAATAGATTCATGAGAAATTAGCACCTTATTTTCAGAAAAAAAACTCAATTTTAGTATATTAAGTAGAGTAGATTTGTTGGTTTAGAGACTAATACTAAAATTTCAGTCTCTATCATCAAAATTTCAATATTTCAGTACCTTCAAGAAGTGGGAACACAAAAAATTGAAATTTTTTAGGATAGAAATTAAAACTTTAATAATATTTTATAACTAAAATATCTCTATTTCAATTAATTAATTTTAACTTTATCTTTTTATGTAAGTTAAATTAAAATTTCATTCTTATTTGTTATTTCAATTTCTATCTTTCACTTTACACTAAATACAATATTAAAATTTATTTTAATTTTTGTCCTTGAATCTTAATCTCTCTTCTAAATGCTATCTAAGATCAGCAAAATTGTGTTTACTCCGAAATTGAGGAATATTAGGTAAAAAGATGAATAGTTTTATAACAATGCTAGAGAACCAACTCTATATAAGTCAAGAATCAGCCAACTGGTAAACTAAAGGCACCGGACTTTAACCGGATGTTGCTACTGATAGGCATATGGATGTTTCTTTTTCTTGTAAATTGGATGGTTTTGAATATGATTTCTATGTTTCATGTGTTAAGCATTAATAAAACATAATTAATTATATGGAACCAATTAATGACTTATCAAAGCATCTGTTCCGTGATTCTCTCCTAACACTAGCGTATCTTCCCTCATGTTTTGAACGTGGTCAACAATAATTTAAAAAACAAATTAAATTATAAATTAATAAAACTAATTATAATTAATTATGTTGTTTCATTCTTGGCTGATTATTACTTTTTCATAGTTTTATATTTGTTTAAAAGGGTAAATATGATTTGTTTTTATTTATTAAAAAAATTTAACAATAACTTTTAATTAAAAAATCCCTAAATCTTAATTTATAAATAAGTAAACAGCCTCAGGCACGAATGCCAAAGTAAGACACAACAAAACGAAAGAAAAAACATGGCGTTGCCCAAAGCCAAGGAGATCGTTTCATCAAATCCAGTCGTCGTTTTCAGGTCTCTCTCTTCCCATCTTCCTAATTCATTTCTCGCTCTCTCTTTTGTGTGAAAGATCTCCGGAACTGACAGTGTTAATTCGATTTGCAGCAAAACCTATTGCCCTTTCTGCGTCGAAGTGAAGGAGCTCTTCACCAAATTGGGTGTTACTATCAAGGTCATTGAACTCAACACTGAAGGTGAGTTCCTTCTTTCTCACTTTTTCTTTAATTTCTTCGTGATTTCATCGTGAACCCTTATTTGAGTTTTGTGAGTGGTGGGTTAAAATTGAAAAGATGATCGGCGCCGACATTTCCAATTTTTGAAAGATTCTCGATCGTCATCTTTTTAATTTTATTTTTCCTGTTTTTATATGATTTGTATTTTGAGTAGATTTGGTCATATGATCCATTGATTCGTCAGTTTCTAGTCAAACTGATTTTGTGAATAAAATAAGCTTTACTTTACCCATATTTTATTTTTCAAAAAGAATAGGTCTTAGATTTCGATGATTTTTGTCTTTTGCGAGTTAATTGAATATTGATTGTACTACTATCCCCTAAGATTTTGCCTAAAGATTTTGTCTCTGGAAAAATAGCCTAAAAAATTGAAACTAGTAAGTGACCTCATTGTTCAGGCCAAATCAATCTGACCCAATGTTAAAAAAGGTTTTGGTATCCTTTCGGGAAAGAGATGCATCCTCAAGAACTCAATTACGTATTCTGCTTGGCACTACGGTGTCCAGATACTCCTAACAATGTTAGTAGATCGAAACTTTCGATTGAACTTTCAGTATTGAAATTTTAAAGATTAGAAAGATATTTGTTTCCTGTGCTAGAGTGTATTCTAATCTAAAGTAGGTATTTGAAAACTTTAGTAAAATGTGATGGATCGAGGATTACCCTACTTGTATCGAGATGCTACATTCACATCTGACAAATAGACTAAGTGAGGTGTCTGTACACTTATATGACACACACTATACAAAGAATAAACTACCATGAAAGAGAGAAAGAGTGAGATATCATATTTGGGTAAAGTTTTGGAAGGTGAGGATGATTTGTAGGATTTGAGAACATTGATGTTGTTGTATTTTTTTTTGGTGGCAATGGTGGTGTAGTTTTCTCGGGAGTAGTTGTATCGGCGTTTTCATCTTTCCTGGGTATAAATAGTTTATCCGATATATGTATTTAACTAATTATTCTTTCTTTCTTAATTTAGAGATATTTCAAACATAACTTTTGGAAAAAGTACTTGTATATTTTTTTTAATCGTTTTGAGAAAGATTTTTTTGTTAGTATTTTTTTTATTTGCATAGAAAATATCAGTGTTTTTTTTTTCATTTAATAGAAAATTCATTATACTCTTCTTAAATAATAATTGTATCAATAGTATTTGAAAATGATAATGTTGGTAGTTTGGGCGTTAATAGTTTGTCCGGACATTAAACGAAATTGCATTTTATTTTGATAATAATTGTTGTTTTGTTTTAATTGAATTTGGTTGAATAGGAGTGGTTGAGAAAGTGGTGGTAGTGTTGTTGTTGTTGGTGGTGGTGGTGGTTGTGTTGGGCTGGTGGCTGAATCAAGGGTATTATAGTCTTCCCAAATATTTGTGTGTCTTGCTCATTAGCTTTGCCAAACCTCATTCACAGACACAAATATTTTGTCTCCCTGTCTGTTTCATGGTATACATTAACCAAACAGGACCTCAGGGATAGCTTAATTTTTGTATGTTGAGAAAATGCTTCAACAATGTTTTATGGCTTAAGCTTCTTCGATGATTGGTTCTATGCAATTTTGCATTTGAAAGTTAAGTTAATTCATGTGATTGAACATTTGCAGCTGATGGAAGTGAGATCCAATCGGCACTAGCCGAATGGACTGGTCAACGGACTGTGCCAAATGTGTTTATCGGTGGGAACCACATTGGCGGCTGTGATGGTAAGATTTACGCTTTATCATGGATCTGTTTATACTTACAAACATATATAATACTTTAATCTGCAATCTGGGAAAAATATTTACGCTCACTGTTTTATTGTTATATATACTTTTCTTGCTATTGATCACCTTGACTAAAAGTTTAAAAAGACTGAACATCAAAAATGATCTAAGGAGTAATTTTATTTATTTAGCCTTAATATATGTCCAAATTAATTTTGGACTCTTATTTGGGGTTGAGCAATTTTATTAATTCGCCATAAAGACTACTTATTTCCAACAAAAGTAGGTTCTTCAAGGTCAAACTCTTGAATGATCAACTTCATTTCACTTAATGGCGAAGGAACTATACCGAAGAGGGACAGAATCTATTTTGATGTATTTTAAGATAACTTGTATCCAAAATCCAAAATAAAAGTAATGTTGATTTTCAACACTCTTAATATTCTTGAAATATGTTGAGATATATTGTTGTGATACAATGGTCAGTAGTTTAGGTGGTGCATTTATGGAGAGTAGTTGGATAAGACTTATGGAAGCTGTGCATTCACTAGCAGCAGCCACTTTGCTCCTTTCAATTTAAAGGCATTTTTTAATTGAAAAATCTTAGTCAATTGTGTGTCTTTGTGGTTGCTGGAGCGTCCTATGCTTTGTTCTTCTCTTCTTCTCCGGCGCTGCCTAGCCCAGCCAATAGTGTTGCTGTCCGAGGCTTGATGTGCTTCCACGTGCTGTTTTCTCCCTCGGACATCTGCAGCTGTTTCTGCTACGCGTCCACTGCCTTCTCTGGCAC
The DNA here is from genome assembly GCF_003086295.3 of Arachis hypogaea. Lineage (NCBI taxonomy): Eukaryota > Viridiplantae > Streptophyta > Magnoliopsida > Fabales > Fabaceae > Arachis > Arachis hypogaea. The sequence goes on along the minus strand of NC_092041.1, from coordinate 104,965,480 downwards.
TGCTTCCTCAGTGCACACCTTGTCATTGAGTCACCAGTCACCACTACTATGTTGTTCTAATCATTTTGTTCAAGTATATCACTTTCAACATCAACCTCCCCGTCTAGACTTTGTTCTACTATTTCCCTCATGACAGAGAGTGAATTCAAAAGGCTGACGAGGTGTCACGGGAGCCTTTTCCATAAAAGAAAATATTTGATGATTGGTGACTTTGGTGAAGTTTTTAAATCTTTCCGTGACTTTTTGTCGTTTTTATTTTTTATGGCTATTTTTGTTGGCGTGTGAATTTTTCAAGTGCATTCTTTTATAGGTTATTCTAATGTCAACGAATGAAATTGAGTTGTTATTCTTCATTTTTATGCAGCAACAACTAATTTGCACAATCAGGGGGAGCTGGTACCTCTGCTGACTAAGGCTGGTACCACTGTTGCTTCTGCTTCTGGTTGACGAGCCCGGTTTCCTCTTATGTAGTTAATAGCTTAATAAAGAGTAAAGACGCTCGCTGTTTGGTCTTTTAGATGTAATTGAAGATGCATATCTTTCTACTTTATATTTTCCTTCTCTTCAGTGTGGATTCTCTTTAAATTTGAAATACAGCCGTTTGAAAAGTTTATATCGGCTACATCTGCATTCTGCGATTTCAAAATGTTTTGAGATTGAGCTTTGAGCACCTTAATAGTCTCTAGATTCCTTTTCGATGCTGACTTATCAAATACAGAGATGCTCTGACACTCTCTTGTGACGTGTCGAAAGGGGGTCTAAGAATGTAGAACCACGTTAAAAAATAACAAATAGAAAGAGGACATGGGCCAAGCCCATAATCCTCTTACGCTTCTCTCAAACTCCAATAGCACACACGCAAATGAGTGCAGCAAACCATATTATTCTTCTTCATTCTTATCTCCCTTAACGCCTTGCTCTCCTCTCCTCCCTCATGTCTCTTCTTTAAAAATAATTTCATACCCTTTTATTTTAATTATTTTCACTAATTTTCTTCTACTTTAATTATATAATGCCCTATCAATTGTGCTTTTTTATCTTGGTTTTTATTTCAAAATTTCATTAAAGTAACTTGAGCTTAAAAAAATAAAATCATCTTTAATTCAAGTGTTACCAATTATTAAGACATTTGACTCTTTAGTTTAGTAATTACCTATATTTTTAATTTTTGTCATAGTTATAGTTATGTGTATTATTAATAAATCCAAAAATTTAAGGTTATAATAAGATAAAATTTGAGATTTTTGGGTATATAAGTTTTATTATATCAATTGATGTTAAGATTAACTTATTAGAGTTATTATTGTTACATTTGTGATATTAAATTCTCAAAGGAATTACTCTCCTTGCCTATTGGAACTTGTGGAATAGAGATCCCTCTCTTAGATTTTACTCTATGAATAAATTTTGTATCTATAGTTAAATTTTAGTATTGTATCATTTTTATCATTATAAAAAATAATTTTAAAATTAATTATTTAGTTATTTACTGACTTATTTATCAACATGATGTTTATGTTAAATATTTTACAAAAAAAAATTCACTTGAAACATAATATTTTGTGTTAAAATTAATTTTGTCATTTGAGAAATCAAATTACAGTATAAATATTATCTTGAATATACAATTTAAATGTAAATTTAGTATTGAATTTGGATAAAGTTATCATATGGATTATTATTGAATTGATGATGCAATTATTGATTTGTTTGACAACTTTTAGCTTGATTATAGTTTGTATGTCAAAATATTTTGGAAGGTTCTATGACAAAAATTGCAGTTAGTGATAATAAATGCTAGACTTGGTGTATCTTGTCCGTATATAATTTCATGTCCACAAAATCAGTGGAATACTGGAACATATCTATTTCAGAATTTACTCAAAGGAAAACAACTTAAATGTAATTTCTGTTTGTTATTTTGATTTTTTTGGATTAGATAACCTTCCGCTTATATTTATATAAAATAAAAAAGTTTGAACGTTTGATGTTTATAATTAATTATCATTGTGTTTGCGTATATTTTTTTGTCACTATTATTAAAGTGGATTTATTTTAACTAAAAGTTATTATTTATACAATTATCCCTTATGAAGCTATGAATGCTCTGTTTATTACTGAGTTGTAAAACTACTTTGTTATTCTTTATTTCTTTCTTTTTTCTAGATATGAGTCGATCCTAATCTAACTTCATCAGTTCCGTTCTAATTTTGCTTGTGTTGGTGAGTCTTTAAGAACTTGATGTTTTCTGTAAATAATTTTAAAATTTTTTAACTTGTTAAACTGCTTTAGATGACATAGGCAAAATTCATCCTTAGTGATTTAAAGAGGTTGCTTTATAAATATTCTAGTAAATAAAATTAATAGAATATACTTTGTTGTAAATATTAAAGTAGAATTTTTTTTAAATATGTTGAGTATATATTAAATATAATGTCTAAGCATAAGTTGTCTTCTAGTGTTATTGAGAATTCTATTTGTTTGTTTGCTATAAAATCGAATTCTTAGATTTGTTGAAAATTTCTATTTCCAGTCAAAAAAATAGATTTGTTGAAATTTTTTTCTTAAGCACCAGTCATAACTAAATTAAATCATGACAAGGAACTACTATAATACTCAAAACTTTCAAAGAGTATTATAATACAATTGAGATATAAAAGATCAAACTAGTAAAAGTCGTAATTTAAGAAACCATCGTGCACTTGTGACACTTAATAATAGACAAGGTCTTTTATTTTTTCTTAATAATACTCTTGTATAATATTCTTCGAAATATTTGTCCTTAGAATATATTTCTTAACTTTGAAAGAAACAGCCAAAGAATATATACAAAAAGATTTATAACATTGGTTTTTTTCACGGATCTAATTCTAGATTGAATAATCATTAAATGTTTTTTTTATTTCAATATATATTTCTATGGTTGATTTTTTCAGCATGATTGTTTAGAAAAATTGTTATAATGGTTGAGGTGAGGAAATGTGATCAGATATAGCCAACGTTATAGCATTATGGTAAAATAGGTCGAACTCGTCGGACCGATCCACCAAACTCACTAAAAAAGATGGATTGGATTAATTAGGATTTAGAACGATCCGTCAAATAAAAAAATTCATCAAACCCGCACCACTAAATTTGTTGGTTTTGGCAGGCGGGTCGGCCCGTCGGACTAAAGACTTTTATTTTTTTTATTAAATAAAAAAGTTATTACTGCTATAAAATTAATAATTATATAATTTTTAAATATTTTTTTATTTTTTGTTTTTATTATTCTTTTAGTTATTAATTTTATTTATTTTATTTTATAATTTTGTATATATACTCAAATTATATAACTTATTTTTTAAAATAAAGATGATTCTATTAACAAATATTATTTTGAACAATTTTATTGAAATTAAAAATTAAAAAAATTATATTATAATCTTTTATTATTTTTTATTTGTATTTAATTTTTAATTATTATTTTTATTAATTTTAATAAATTTTATTTAAGAAAAAATCAAATAAATTAGCCTACCAAAACATCAATCCGTCGTAAAACAAAACGGACTAATATTTTAACTCCATTTTAGTTCGCAGAGCGGGCAGCTTTTCCATTTGTGGCACGAGCCTAAGCGAGACGGGCGGATAGGAACGAACCGGCCCACTTTAATTGTTAATCGTACGAACATCCATATCTATAACAGAAAAATCAAGATGAAAAACTAGAAAATTGGATATTCATTAAAACAAGGAGAAGTGAACGTGAATAGAATGAAAAGAGAATCATCACCAGCATTTGCAAATTCAGAATCAGCGTTCTATCGTTCTGGTTCCTCCTTGTCATCGTCATGGATGCATGGCCAACAAGTTTCTGCCATTAATAACAACAACAATCCTTATTATTCTTTCATCGCTATGTGGACTCCATTGCGAATATGATAGGTCCCTCAAGGGTGACATCATACATCGCTTATGCAGCTACACCAACATGACAGACCAATATTTATTTTTGAAATATCAAGAGAATTACTGGAATATGGTGAATGAGATGAAAAATGACATGCGTCGATCCAAGTTTTCGGTTAGGGAAGTTGGTGACCCACCATATCGCATATACTTGTTCTCACAATGTAGGTTTGATCTTTCTGCTTCTGAATGCGTATACTGCTTCAAATCCCTTCAAAGCGTTTTTTCCAGTTGCATGCCTGCCAAAGGTGCCCGAACCTATTCAAGTGATGGGTGTTTTATGCGCTATGATAATTATAGTTTTTTTCAAGAGAGCGTTACCCCTTATTATTTGAGGGTACTTTCTTCCTCTTTCTTTACTTGCTTATCCTTTTTAATTAATTGTGTTTTTTTCTTGCTAATGATGATTATTTTCCCTAGCAATATGAAGATTTAGAAATATAAATACTCTTGAGATTTTAAGGGAGTTGTGATTTGACATTAAATTCAGGCTTAATGATGGGTTTGTTTAAGTAACAATGCATATGATGTTATAGTCATGTTAGGTGTATACTAAAAATTATTTTATTGGTATAAATACATGTATTCATACATAAAAAATACTGTTTTTACACTAAAATTAACCATCATATATTTGTGTATCAATATATGTACAGTTTAACTTATTTATAATGTATTTTGTATTTTAATGTGTATTTTACACTCGTGGCTTATGTTGGTATACACCTACCATAATTAATTCATACACAAATACATGTTGACTGATTTGGTAGTTGATTTTTGGTATACACGTAGCACTATTTGGATCCTAAGCTCATAAGAATTGCACCCAAAATGTTACTTGTGTTTATAAATTGTTTCGTGTGACAAATAATGTTTTGTTTTTCGACTTTTGTTCTTTCATTGGATCCATGATAAACCTATTTAATTGATATAGATATTAATGTAAACTTTTGTTATTTTAAGTTTTTAACATCAATTGCATGGAACAATTTGTAGATTTGGTCTCTGATCCCTTAACTGAACATTGTCATAACTAGGTGATTATATAAGTAAGGACTATTTGCGATGCTTAATTTCACCATAACATTGTCTAAATTTGTGATGAGTTCTGACTGGCTACTCTGATGTGCAATAACTTTTAGCTTGAAGTAATGTTGAAATGATTTTTCTTTCATTTAGAACACATTTAATTTGTCTTGGGGAATGAACGGAAACAGGGGTGTAGTGATGCCAAAGCAAAAGATGAAAAAGGATTTGTTGGTTTGGCAGTAAATGTAATAAATAAAATGTCATTCGAGGCACCCAAAAAGGGAGGCTACACAGCTATAGAAGGACGACGTCATGGTTCCAATCTCGTCATCTATGGTGCGGCTACTTGTTGGAAAACATTGAGCCAGGATATGTGTTCTGCTTGCCTCTCCAATGCTGCTAGCACCGCCATATCATGTTTGCCATCAACGCAGGTCCATGCTATCAATACTGGATGCATTTTGCGTTATGCTGATTATGACTTCATTATTATTGACTTGAAAAACAAAGAAAGCGGTTAGTTACAAATATCTTTCAGTTGATGTTGTTCTCCTTATGATATGCATAATAATTTAGTTGCTTATTCACCTCCCTGCAGATATTTTGATGAAATGCACAGCAATTATTCTTGCTGCAATTGCTGTTTGTTCAGTGCTTATTATAGTTGCACACTATGGGACTAAAAATGTTGACAAACTGTGGGGTATTCCAATTTTAAGAACAGGTAATCCTCAATAGTAAGAATAATTTTCCTTCATTTACCGGGCAAATTACACCAACCTCCTTGGTAATTTAGTTGAAGATTATTAGTAATTTAGATGTATTTTCTTATAACAACGCCCCCTTAATAAGTTGTTTTTTCTTTCTAACAGTTAATAATATGCTTCTAATAAAGCTTTTCTTGTGATTTCAATGTCACTTTAAGGACTAGAGATGACCCCAGGTAGAGTAAAATTAAGCTCATGGTTCATGCAGTTCGAGTACTCGACGTTAGAGAGAGCAACCAATGTTTTCAATGAATTCCATAAACTTGGTGAAGGGGGATATGGTGAAGTTTACAAGGTGTGTATGTGTATATATATTCCTCTACTTTTTCTACATGATGATTTGCGATGCTTTTTGATAGGGAACCTTACAAGACGGAAGAGAAATAGCGATAAAGCGTTTCTTTTTGAGTGGAAAGCAGGGAAAACAAGAAGTTTACAATGAAATTGATGTATATGGCAAAGCTCAACACAAGAATCTAGTTCGTTTCCTTGGCTGCTGCTTCACCTCCACAGAAAGTTATCTGGTTTTTGAATTCCTTGCAAACAAAAGCCTTAACTGCATCTTGTTTGGTAAGTTAGCTATATATAGATTCCAAATATTGTAAGGTCAAATCAAATGGATTTTTTTTTTGGTGGTATACCTATATTCAATTTTGTCTTTTCTAAAGTTCTCCTCTTTACAAATTTAATTGTTCACAATTATAACAAATTGTGTCTTCAATATAACAATCATACTTATAGAAAATGTCATCCTTTATTGTGTGACTGTTAACTAACTTTTTATTTTGTGTGTTCTATATGGTTATTAATTTCTTTATTACTCGTGGAAGGAAGACCCGGAGAAGAAGAAGCAGTTGGATTGGCCAAAGAGGCATGGTATAATCCTTGGCGTAGCTGATGGATTGGAACATCTGCATAACAATTCTGAAGGGCCAATAATTCATAGAGACATCAAAGCCGGAAACATTTTATTAGACTTGAAATATAGACCAAAGATCTCTGATTTTGGCTTAGCAAAGTTGAAGTCCTATGACTCTACATCTATTGTAGGCACATTGTGAGTACATCATGTCTTGCTACCTTTTCTTTCTTGGTTGCCCGTCCGGTATCCAGAGCTTCGCCCCGACTAATCCGGACCCGACTCGAGCCACACACTTGGCTGTGGTAGGTGAGTCTCCCAGCAGGTATAGCTGCATACACTAGGCCTTGAACTCGAGACCTGCTTAAGCGAATCCAAGCCGCTTACCATTGGGACCAACCTCGGTTGGTTATATCTTGCTACCTTTATTTTCTATTTTGAAGAATCGTTTTTATTGTTATTTTTTTTTGCTTGATCGATCCCTTTTAAAAGGTATAAATGATATAATTTTTTATGTTTTAACTATATCTTTCGCATGTCATAATAGGGGGTATATGGCACCAGAATACCTTGCTGGTTGTTCCATAACAGAAAAAGTAGACGTTTACAGCTTTGGAATATTAGTGCTTGAAATTATCAGTGGAGTGGAGAATGCAAAATTTGAGTCTACTGAAGAAACATTTGAAACTCTTGTTTCTCATGTAAATATTCTTACCAATTTTTATCAGAAATCATGGTGGTGCTTAGATTACAGGAAAATTTGGTCTCATTCTAACAAAACTTCTAACTACCTCATACTTAAGTTCCATTTCTTTGTTTTTCCCCTAATATTTGTAGGCATGGAAGCATTTCAAATCAAACACCACGTCAAAAATTATTGATGAAAGCATGGAAAATCAAGATCTTGAAGAAATTACAAGAGTTATCCATGTGGGACTTTTGTGCACACAAGAGTTGCCGTACCTGCGTCCCAGCATGACAGAGGTGGTAGCAATGCTTAGACAGAAGGATGTTGTAATGCCATTACCTTCCAAACCTCCATTCACTGTTGATTCTTTCGAATTTCCACAAGAAATAGAATCTAGTTGGGAATCAAAAGGTTTAGATAATTCAGAATTGACAGTGCCTTTAAATTTTGGAGAAAGAAGTGTGTAATAATTCTCAATTTTTAATTATCTTAGGCTTTCTCTATTTTGTTTGATTATTCTAACTCTAATACATATATAGTTGGACAGGAAGCTTTTATTTATTATTTTTTTTTCTTTATAAGTTGAGGTTAAAGAATTGAACGAGCACATGACCAAATGACATTGAGCAAACATATAAGTGATACTGCTTAAAAATACCAACTAAAATATGAATTGATTATTAGTTTCAAATTCTTCTATATATGTTATGTCAATAATATACATTTTTGTACCCTTGAATAATTTTAGTGTAGTATTAACTCTATTACTCAAATCCTTATAACTTGGTATTTAGATTGGATTGGATTAATAGCTTCTACTATTTTGGTGCATAAATATCTTAGCTCTATCTAAATCTCAGGTTGATGAACTTCAGAAGAGCTTCACACCTCATAAGTCTTTACCTCAAACACCTGCAAAGAGAATCACTTTAAGAAAGTTGTCCCTATGAAAAATTGAAAGTTGATCATCGTTAACGATTTTCAATTATATAATGACAACTGTATTTAAACTTTTACCTAAAAAATTAATGAAAATTATAGTTGTCAATGAATGAAAAAATTCAAACAATTCAACTGTCCAAGTGGGAAATGGCTACGTCCCGGTTGTCAATGACTGCGGTGCACACATGACACATGGTTGGTTGTTTATCTAACTATCTTTTAAGGTCCCATCCAAAGTCCAGACAGTCGTACACGCGGAGTAAGCTTGGATATATATCATTGTCAACTTTGTCAAATTCAATTTGGTCCCACTTAGTTACATGGCGTGTTTCTCAAAACTTCTACCGGAACTACCAACAACTACAAGTTCTTATTTAGTTTAATTGAGAAGTGTTATTCGTTCAAGCAAATAATGATTTGTCTGGGGTTTGTTTGGGTAAAAAATGGAAATAATAATAAATTAATAATTACAAATGGTGTTCAATAGAGTTTTTTAATTTTGATATGGAAGTAGGGATTGTGTATAACAGGTTTATAGGAGTTCTAGATGTATCACCAAGCTGTGGTGGCTGGTGAATTGAAATCGGACGGACCGAATTGTGGCACGAAAAATCGGACAATCCGATTTCAATAATCGGACGGTAGGCTAATCGGTGGATCCGATTTGTGCCTTGCTTCCACGTGGCTAGCATGCACCGCAGTCCCGCGTTGGTTCCATTCTAAGAAAACGAGTGTATTTTCCAGCTACTTTCTCTTTTAGTTTCATTCTCGTCTCTCTCTCTTTGTTTCCCAATCTCATCATCTCTTTTTCTTTCTGTTCCCTAATCCCATCACCATTGTTTGACCATCGAAAACACAAAAAAAAAATAGAAATAATGTCAAAACGAAAAAAGATCAAAGATGTAAATCAATTAGAACTTTATATTGTTAATTATTTTGGATATTCTAATTATGTAAGTTTATATTTTTTAATATTTTGATTTAGTAAATAAATAATAGTAGTGATAAAATTTTATTATTTTTAATAGCAATATATATTATTATATATATATGGTTACTGTTAGGTGTTAAACATAAAGATTGAAGTAGAGTTAATAAGTTAGTGTTTATCCTTTTAAAGCCTGTACGAATAGTTAATAATATATATGTAATGTTAGGTTTTTTATTTGATTTGGGTTTAGATTCATGATTATTATTAATTAATATGTTGTAAATGAAGTGAATCAATGAATGAATGAGATTTATAAATTTAAAATTTAATCATCATCATCATCATCATTCGTCGTCGTCGGTGGAGTAATCATAATGAAAAATTTTATTATTATTATTATTATTATTATTATTATTATTATTATTATTATTATTATTATTATTATTATTATCGGTAGAGATTATTATCAGAAACGGATCTATGTATTTGTGGTTGTGGGGGCAACCGTCTTCACTACAATTTAAAATTTTTTGAGTAGTATATGATAATAATATCTATTTGTCCCCACTAAATTATTAAATTTGACCCCATAATAATTTTTTATTCAATTTTTAATAACAATAATTTTTTATGAACTAAGTATAAGCAAGTTAAACAATAAGATTAGAATAATGCTAGTCATAATTGATTTTTGTTATCTTAGATTAATTTGGTTGGACTTATTTAACAAAAAAAAAAATACTTGAATGTGTAGTATTATTTTATATAAAAAGAGAGATATTTCAATTGTATTGTTAAGAAAAAGATTACTCAAATTTTTAAAAATATAAAACCTAAATAATAAAATTCTAAATTATGTGTTATTATTTAAATTATTATTTTAATGTTTTAATTTATAAATTAAATATTTTAAAGATATGTACATAGAAAATAACCACCTCTATATATATATATATATTAAAATAAAAAATACATATTAAAAATAAATTAAATAATACATATATTTATATACATATATAATAATTAATGAATATTTTGGTAGTTAATTTTTATGTATATATAATATTTTTATTGTAAAAATTATTATTATATTATATATATTTTGTCCTACTGTCAAAATTTTTTATATCTGTCACTTATTATTATTATTATTATTATTATTATTATTATTATTATTATCCGTGAAGAATTGTAATTAATTATTATTATTAATATTACTATTATTATTCTCATTGTCGGTAGATAATGTTAATTATTATTATTATTATTATTATTATTATTATTGTTATTATTATTATTATTATTAATAATTGAGTTTAACATGATTTGGTATAATTCAGACAAATAATTAGGCACATTTACATGTTTACAATGTATGTATGTTTGATAGACAACTGTATGCAGCTAGTTAGTTATAATAATGGTCATGTAAAAAAAATTATATTATTGTTAAGATAATTATGTTACACTGGTATTTATAAAGAAAATGTGATCTTGTAGAATTTACGGATGTTGATATGTGATCACTTGAAGTTGTCTAATCTGTATAACCAAATTGTTGAGGGTTACTTACGGGAGACGGATTTTTATTATGTTTTTCAAATTGGGGTCATCCAGTGTCAGTCAGTAATGATTAATGCTCTGATTAAGAGATGGTGGCTTGGGACTCACACATTTCACTTTCCGGTTGGTGAGTGTGCAATGACGTTGGAGGATATGGCAATGATTCTCGGTCTGCCGACAAATAATCTTCCGGTTACAGGACCAACCATGAGTTGTTTTGAGGCGATGGAGGCCGAGTGCTTGCACCAGTTTGGAGTTACACCGAGGAAGGCAGACTGTAGAGGAAGCTTTATAAAGTTGACGTGGTTTAGGGGTTTGAAAGATCGCATAGTGTTGACTGATGATATTCACATTTAGATGTATGTAAAGTGTCACATAATGTTGTTGTTTGGGACTATTTTTTTTTGGAGATAAGTCGGGTGCAGCGGTGCACTAGAAATTTTTGTCTTTGCTCCGTAACTTTGCGGAGATCATACAGTTTAGTTGGGGTTCGGCATGCCTTGCACACCTGTATAGATCATTGTGTAGGGCAACTCGTGTCGACTGCAAGGAGATGGACGGTCCTTTGACACTTTTGCTTACTTGGACTAGGATCTGGCTACCATTTCTTGCGCCGATTCCCGACAACCCCCGATTGTTTTCGATTGCAAACAGGTAAAATGAAAAGATGTATGAATTGACAGAAGCACTAGAAATTGCATTTTATTTTTGACAAAAATAAGTTAATTAAGAGATTGTCTTACGGCAGGTGGCGTAACTGGGATCGTGAAAACTATGCTTACTGGTATCATTCCCTTCCCCACTACAAGAGGTTGTTAGATGATATGCAAGAAGGACATGTATGTCATTAAAAACTAGTACATGCATTTGTTTTGTCAATGAATTTATAGTTGTGTAATCATCTGATAGTTTCGGTGTGTCCAGTTTGTTTGGCAGGCTTATGGCATTGGACACATTGATCCAGACCTGATTCCCTTAAACATCCATCATAATTCTATTATTTGGAGTGCCACGGTACCGCTTATATCGTTCGAATGCGTCGAGTGGCATACAATTGATAGAATCAGGAGGCAATTTGGCTTGAGCCAGGGTGTCCCTAATCAGGAGCGGGATCTAGGTGCATCACACGGTGAAGTACTAACTGGGTCTAAGAATCAAGATTGGGCCGTTACGCACTCTTTGTGGGTGATGCAGTGGACCAATCGGTATAGTCACGTTCTAGTTGATGAAATGGGTCCTTCACATTATTCGTTGAACATTTACATGCATTGGTATCGAAGAGCATTCGGTGTCCACTTGCAATTGTCGGACCTTGTAGTACAGGAGGATCCAGAAGGTCCCCCAATTCATAATCAAGAGAATCAACAGCAACAACCAGCGGCACCGGCACCGCCACATCCACCTTCACCTCCCCTGCCACCTCCACCGCCACTGCCACAACAAGATCTTGAGTATTTTGTACCATATATTCCTCACACGCATCCCTCTGATTATTTTTCACTGTCAGTTCCGGTACAGCAACAGTATTGGGGTGGTATGGTCACAAACGACATACATGCATTCATATATTGCAGAAATTCCAGTGCATTTATCGCTTCCAAGTCCAACGACTGCATGAAAGAAGGCTCTTGAAACGGCACCGAGTATGCTACTGAATTAGCTACTTCCGCCACATCTGCGTTCATGGTGTCATCAGCTCCATCTTCGTCTTCACCTAGACCAACGATCTCATAGTTACTTTCAAAATCCTCCTCACTATCACTATCATAATCTTCCAATTCAATATTTCGGTCCGCTTGAGATTGCTCGAACTCAATATACAACTCGATGCACGATCTACTATGGCGATTCTCAATATACATTGAAAACATTTCCTGCATACTAGTTTCATTTGTCACGTATTTGGTCTGAAAATGAACGAACCCACCAAACACAGGTAAAGGATACCTGTACAAAATACACGATATTCTTCTAGATCTTTCTGAATGTATCTTCTCACAAATCACACCTTTCAATTCATCCAATGACAACGTAAATAGAATAACAACATCTAATGGATTTTCACATACAAATTGAACTCCCTCATATGTTTGTAATAAAATCTGTCCATAACAATAAATTTTTAATACAACTCTATCATCCATAATACTATACTACTTTAAACACTCTCAGTCTCAATAAAATCTAATCTACAGAAATAAAGAAGGATGAGAGAAGAGGAAGAACATCACCTAAATGCAGAGACTCACGGACTGTAGAAGAAGAAGAAATGGGGGTTCTGGGTACAATCTTGGTTTATGTACGCATGACTCACTAAATCGGACGGTCCGACCGGGTGCTCAAGATTCACAATTTTCCACGACGCAGAAATCGCTGCCTCTGATTACATTGCATTCGATTTTACCCAGCAACAAATCGGTGGGTCCGATTAAGGTGCCACCGGATTAAAAAAAATTTTTCTGCCACAAATCCCTAGGACCAATTTGTGTTCCATTGGATTCAAATAAATTCAGCCAACAACAAATCGGTCCATCCAATTACATGCAATTCACACCCACCCACACACAAATCGGTGTCCCTTTCCTCAACAATAAATCGGACGGTCCGATTTTATCCCCCACCAAACTCCAACGTTACGCCGTCACAGCCGTGTAAATCACCCAGAATCTCCATAACGTGGCGTTACTCACACTTGAAAATCATATCGAAAAAAAAGAGCCGTGTTCAATAATGTGAATTTTTTTTATTTAAATTAAATAAATATAAAATTAAAGAAATACATAAAATAAACATATTTTGAATAGTACTCAGATATCATTCTGTGACATCATAATAGCTAACATATTTTAAATGTACCCAGGATACATGTTATGAGAAAAAATAGGTACTAAATACCTGAAATGCATTCAAACTTCAAACACTAATTAGAATTTCATTATTCGAGGTATGCTCAAAAATATAAAATAGTTCACTGTAGTCAAAATATGGTCAGAGACATATAAGAAGTCACAGTAATTGAAATATGTATATTATAGTGTAGGTGTCTTTGCATCTTAGATATTTAAAAAAAAATCTATAATTATATTCTCACAATTCACAATTCATTTATTTCTTTCTTCTCTTTTTATTTATTCTTCAATTTTATTCTCATGGAGAATAATCAATTTTTTATTGTAATTTATCCCAATGAAATAGTAAAAAACAATAATAAAAGAGTAATTTTTTAATCTAATTCAACTGTAAATCTGTGATATTGCACACTAATTGTGTTGGTACCCTACATGCACTAAAGAAGGTCATACTGAATAACATAGGAAATAGGTAGCAAGTAAGTTGGGCGGGTTGCATATAAGTTTCTGAACGCGCTTTCAAACAGTGAATTTACCAACAGGTTATTCTGGATCATAGTTATCAGAACCAAACCGGTAATTGACCCAGTCATACGACGGGATCACTGAGTTACTGGTTCAACCGGTGAATCACTGATTTACCCAGTTGACCCGGTCATAATTAAATAAAAATATAAAATTATAAAAATAAAATTAAAATTAAAAGTTAAATGCATATTTTCAAAAATATATTAATAATAATTAAATATCAATTCTTAGATATAATTTATACTACAAAAAAAAAATAATAAATTAGTCATTAATATAAAATATTTTTTCAATTTAAATGAATAAAAAAAAGATAACACAATTAATACCAATATATCAATATATTTATATACTATGTGTTGTTACTTGTTTGGTATTCAAGTGAATTCATGCTTAAAATTATAAAAAAAAAACATTCACGTTATATAGGAATGCACTCACGTAGTTCTGTGTTCGAACTCCACACTAAACATTTTTGGGGCTAGCGGAGGGAGATCCTACGATGGTTCAGCGGCCTGCGGGTGCACCGTGGATCCGCAACGAGTATAACTATGTTTAGGATTGAAGAGGATCAGCATGTTTGACATACATGCAAGGCTAATGCCACAACTTGTAATGGAGTGGTATGATGTGGTTTGTAACGTAGTTGTTGGTGGTGGACCTGTGATGTGGTTTTGTTAGGATTTGGTTGAATTAGTCTCACATTGTTTAAGATAGCAAATGGAGTGGGTGGCCTAGGCTATAAATATGACGCTAAGTTCTCCATTTATTTTTGCACCAGTCAGAAACACTTTAAGCTTGTATCTGATTTTTTCTTTTCCTCTGTACTCTTTGATTAGAGAGTGTTGTGAGGTGTAGTTAGATATTTGCTTTGAGAGAGTGTGGGTGTACTGGGGTGCCGGTGTTAGAGAGAAAGAAGTCTATGTGTTGTAACAATTTTCACATAGTGATATTCTCTGGTTGTCATTTGACAACGGCCGTGGTTTTTTCTCCGGTAATTGGAGTTTCCACGTTAAATTCTTGTGTTGTGATTGTGTCTATTTTATTTCTCTGTCAAAGGTGTTTTCTCAAGGGAGAATGGTATCTTATTCCCAACAAGTGGTATCAGAGCTTCGGTTTGGTGGGATTTATTCTTAGTATGCTCTGTGGTTGCAGCCTAGTCTGACCTTCCACATCAGAAAAGAATTTTGTCCTGTAGCTTGAGGTTGATCTTTGGTTGCTGTTATTGTTGCTGGAAGGCAGTGTGACACTGTGAGAGTGCAGTTTGGAAAGGTTCTGGCTAAGAAAATACTTGGTATTTAAGTGTGTCCATTGTGACCCACCTCTCTTTCTTGGAGACCCTTCCTAGTGCACGGTCTACAGTTGAGTTATACTATTCCAGTATACGGTTGCAACAATGTTAGGATATTCAAGTGCTGTGAAGCTTGAAATAGAGAAATTTGATGGAAGAATCAATTTTGGCTTGTGGCAAATACAAGTCAAGGATGTGTTGATACAATCAGGTTTGCACAAGGCGTTGAAGGAGAGGATCTCTGGTATGAAGGATGAAGAATGGGAGGAACTAGATTTGAGAGCTGCAAGTGCTATTCGCCTGTGTTTGGCTAAGAATGTTCTTGCAAATGTTCAAGGAATGAAAATAGCCAAGGAACTTTGGGATAAACTCGAAGGGTTGTATCAGGCAAAGAGCATCTCAAATCGGTTGTTATTGAAGGAGCAGTTCCATAATCTACGCATGGATCACAATGTGAAAATCTCCGACCATCTTAGTGCTATCAATGGTATTGTCTCTGAATTAGAGGCAATTGGAGTGAAAATTGATGATGAAGATAAGGCACTGAGGCTCATATTGTCTCTTCCTTCTTCCTATGAGTATATCAAACATATTTTAATGTATGAGAAGAAAACTTTGAATTTTGAAGAAGTTGCCAATAAGCTCATTGCTGAAGAAAGAAGAATAAAAAATGAGGGTAGCACTTCATCAGATTTGGCGCTTGTAGCTAGAAGTGACAATTATGGAAAAAGAAATCGTGGAAGGAGTGTAACATGCTGGAAATGTGGAAAGCCTGGGCATGTAAGGAGAAATTGTCCAGGTAATGCGGTTTCAAAAAAAAGACTCTCAATCTGATACTTGCAATATTGCTCTCTCTATGAGAGAAGATGATGTTCTCTAGAAGACAAGAAGTATCCTCATGGTATTACCGCACTGCCATGGATAAGGATAAGTTGTGGCAATCGGGTCCACAATTGCACACGGGCATTGGTTGGCGTTGAGATGCAAGGTGTGTGGTGGAGTTAGGTCGATGGCTGAAGAACTTCCAAGAAAAGCCAATTTGGAAGTTGCACCATGAATTTTCAGCAATGTTTCGATCTGTACCAAGGTGAAATGCTTGGAGTGGTCTAATTCCAAGTGAGTATACTTTCATGGTGGAGTATGATAGTTCTCTGAACTATGATTGTCAGTATAGACAATGGCAGCAAAGAATTGTCGGTGTTGACAATGGAAGCTGAAGATGTGTGACTATTTCAATCAAGGTGGAGATTGTTAGGATTTGGTTGAATTAGTCCCACATTGCTTAGGATAGCAAATGGAGTGGGTGGCCTAGGCTATAAATATGAGGCTAAGTTCTCCATTTGTTTTTGCACCAGTCAGAAACACTTTAAGCTTGTATCTGATTTTTTCTTTTCCTCTGTACTCTTTGATTAGAGAGTGTTGTAAGGTGTAGTTAGATATTTGCTTTGAGAGAGTGTGGGTGTACTGGGGTGCCGGTGTTAGAGAGAAAGAAGTCTATGTGTTGTAACAATTTTCACATAGTGATATTCTTTGGTTGTCATTTGACAACGGCTGTGGTTTTTTCTCCGGTAATTGGAGTTTCCACGTTAAATTCTTGTGTTGTAATTGTGTCTATTTTATTTCTCTGTCAAAGGTGTTTTCTCAAGGGGGAATGGTGTCTTATTCCCAACAGGTTCGTAATGATCCACTTCGCCCAGCCTCATGATAGTGCCGAAAAAGATAACAGCGAAGACGATTCAGATTATGTTGCTGAGTCCAGGTCGTCGAACGAGACTTCTTCCTCTGATGAGTATGTGTTGGAGATTTTCATCGGCGGTGGTGTTCTATTTCTCCTGCCTCTCCCTTTATCCATTCCTCAATTGTCAGAAGTTTCAAGTTATTATCACACTTTGAAAATAAAATATTATATTTCATACAACATTAATATTTATTGCTAGTATTCACAATATTAAATAAAAAAAACATGAAACATGATCTAAAAAATAAATCATTCATGTTACATTATTCTAATCTAACTAGTAATATTTTAGATAGCTTCGATCCAACGATAAATTTTAACAAAAAAATCTTATCTAACAAATATTTTATTTGAATAATATATTTATTTAATTTAACTAATATATTAATTTACATTTAACTATTATATTTATTGATAAACTCCAATTTTGTGGTTTATCTTGTGTTAAATTTAATAGATTTTATCAATTTTTCTTACATTTATTCAATGAAATAGTATGATTTTATGAATTTCTCCTAATCTGTGCTTAAGAGTAAAAACATGCTTTTTAGGTCTTAAAATTGCTAAATTTATTTCACTTTAAGAGTGAAGTACCAACCCGGCCCCTGTCCATTTCCAAGAATGACAACGCGACCCCTCAAAATAAAATCGATCCACTTCGGTCACTGTCCCCTGATTCGTCACACAATGTGGTCTCTGTGGGTATTTTTCCGTCAACTCTGAACAGAAAATACTGACGTGTCAGGTTCAGAAATGGACAAGGGTCTAATTGTCTCTAAATTTAAATTGGTTAGGGGTTTATTTATCCTTATAATTTTTTAAACAATATTTTTTTAGATTATTTTTTATTTATTATATTAATATTCTTTTTTTAATAAATTATTAAATATATGGTATAATAAGTACAAACTAATTAATAAATTATTTAAATTTAAAAATATCATTTATTATGAAACTAAATAAATAATTCTCAAATATAATTTTTAAATACATAAATAATAAACATTAAAATTCAGTTAATACATTAATAATAATAACCTTATGATATACTATTAGTATTATGATCTAGATAATTTTTCACAATAAAGTGATAACTAATGAACACATTACTTGATATATAGTAAAATATTTTTGAGTAATAAAAAATTTAATTTTTTATCTCTTTAAACTAAATTAATAATTCTATTTGATATCTTTGTACTAAAATACACTATGAGCAAGCTACTAATACTAAATGAAATAATTAAAGGTTGGAATTCCAACTTAATATTTTTGCGTGCTTGGAATGGTTGTGTTTCCGGATAAGTCTACCACTTCATTGAACTCGAAGTTTCTGCCTCTACTTCGCGATTTTCATCGGATTCCAACTTACAGTTGGGGGCAGCCAGTCTAGCACACCTATACAGGTCGTTGTGTCGTACATCACGAGACAACTGTAAAGAGATGGATGGGTCACTCATACTGCTTTTTGTTTGGGCGTGGGAGCGTATGCCGCTCCTGGCACCTATTTCCCGCGATCAGCTCGATGATGTTGGTATTCCACTTGTGCGACAGTATTGTTTTTTTAATGTACTTATTGCTATTTTTATTATTGTTGTTGATGTTGTGGTTGTTGATGTTGCAATCATTCTGTTTTTTTTAGGTGGAGTCATTGGTACCGACATACAAGATATATACGGAGACCTACTGTGCATTTTAGGCGAGGACTCGATGACATGGGAGTTGACGATGTAAGTTTTAACCATTAATGTCCAAGATTTTTATTCAGAAGAATAATTTTTCTAATCGGCCTCTTGCTAACTAATGTACAGTTTATATGGCGGTCGTACTCCTCTTCACTGTCATTATTATCTTCTTCCTAATCTATATCCTCGAGCTCATCAACATTGACCTTCTCGCCAACCTTGCCCAACTTCAACTGCTGTTCGAACTCAACGTATAGCTCTATCATCGGCATATGAAATCGGGTTTGTTGATAAATAGATAACATCTGCTGCATACTGGCATCGTCAGTGATGGGCATTATTTGAAACTGTATCAGCCCACCAAATACTTGTACATGATTCCTTTATAAAATATTGCTCACCCTTTTCAAAATGTGGTTTTGAATGTTATTACAAAGCCCATTTTGTAACTCAACAAAACTCATGGTATATGGAATAGCAAATGACAACGGACATTCACAAACAAAAGTCACTCTTTCATGTGTGTTTGGTATAACCTCACCGTTATAATACACTCGCAAATTTGCAATATTGTCCATAACTTCAACCTCACCTAATCCGACTTTTTTGACACACCTAACTGCCAAAAAAATTAAGAACTACGACATATGTGCAAGAAAGAAGAATAGGATGAGTAGAAGTGGAGTGAGGCAATTTGAATGAGTCTTGCTTCTTATTTATAGGCAGGACTCCTTATTAAAATATTTTTTTTAAACAAAACGCAACCTTCGTATCTATGCATCTTCAAAAAAAAAAAAGCTGAAACAAAAAGCAAAACGCAAGCTGCGTTTTGTTATTTTGTTGTTTCAAAAAAAAAAAAGCTGCCAATCACTAAACGCAGGTTGTGTTTGAGCTTAAACCGAAGTAAAAAAATTTTGAAAACCTTAAAAAAAAAACAAAACACAGGCTGCGTTTGTTTTGTTTCCTGAACAAAAGAAAAAAAAGAGTAAAACATAGGTTATGTTTTGGATTGACATCATAACAGTGAAAATTTTGTCCATATGTTTATTTTATTGCATAACACCAACATTTTTTTTCATAACAAAAAATCAGGCGGCAGATGCATGATGTACATTCATGTGAGGTTCATAAAATAAGAGAAATAATAGAAGGTTATTAGAATTTATTATTTTTTGTTGTCATTACTTAGTTAATAATTTAATTTTTTTAATCTAATTTTTTAATATATCAATCTAATAATATCTTTTATCATATATTCATAAATGTTAATAATTAACTAATTATCAAAAATAATAAATGCTGATAATTTTTTAATATTTTTCGTAAACTAATATAAATTTAGAATGAGAGAAAAAAGTTAATAGTTAACGAGTAGAATTATTATTGTTACAGTATTCTTTTTTTAATATATTATTATATTATTACTGAAAAAAATATATTAAAATTAAGGCAAATGACTTGGTTAAACCAAGTGCATTTCAATATGTCCTGAATGTCCCAAACCGAAAATTGCAACGTCAAAGTCCCAATATTGATTTCTATATAAATCGAATTCACTCAATTCGATTTAGCCTAACATGTAGTAAATTGAATTTAAATGATTCGAATTAAGTGAAAAAAGAATTTCAATGCAAATCGAGTCAAATCAATTTGAATTACGTTCATGGTAAGAAAATGAATAAATTGAATTTAGTGAATTCGATTTCAAAAAAACATGTAAATTGAATTAACACGATTCGATTTAGTCCACGGAATTCAAAACCAACATAAATCGAAACCACTTGTTTCGATTTGATGGTTTTGTAAATCGAACTTACTTGTTTCGATTTACATGCAATTGGAACGAGCATAGTTTAAATCAAATTGATTCGATTTCCTTGCTTCTTCGCTATATAAACAAATCCAAGTCACTTGATTCGAACCCAGAAACCTCATACTCCACCCTAACCCCACCACCCGGTTCCGGGATTCTCTGAAAGCAACCCGATATGGACCGACTCTGCATGCATGGAGGATGACCCGAATCGTTTGTATCGACTTGATGGAGTCGCGCATATTGTTGGAGCCATCCACCTCGAGGTTAGTATTTTTTTAATATTTAATTTGTTTTTTAAATAAATTAGTAGTTAGTTAGAACTGTTAGTGTGGAATTTTTAAAATAAATCCAGAAACAGATATTTGAATTTAGTTCATGTCAGACTTAGTAAGTCATTAAGTATAGAATAGGGTTAGATGTAGAGTAATGAAAAGGGTTAAGTTCTGGTTTTTATGTTTGTTAATAAAAAGAACATGTTTTTATCTCATATTAGTAATTTTTTTTGTTAATACGAAGAATTGGATCGTGAGTAATGTAGTGGTTAGCGTTTCTATCTATAAAAGATTGGTAGGGATTCATTATAAGAATGTTTGCAAAGTGATGGCATGCAATGTTGTGGTAACTAGAAATTTTGATGCATTGAGAGGTTTTTTTGTGACAAATGTGAGAATTCATCTCAGCAGCGTGAGACGGCAGCACGGTATGATGTTGGATGATAGGATTGTTCCTTACTTGCAAATGGCTGGTCTGTACCATCTTGCAAGATTGAACGAGAGTTAGTTTCAGTTGGATGAGCCATTGGTCAGTGCCTTCGTAGAGAGATGGCGCCCTGAGACGCATACATTTCACATGTCATCTGGGGAATGCACGATAACCCTACAGGATACAGCGTACCACCTTGGTCTCCCGATCGACGGTCAGTATGTTAGCGGATGCCTGACAGACTTTCCACGGTTTATAGAGGGTGGCCGACCACCATGGGTGTGGTTTGAGGAGCTGCTCGAGGTATTGCCTCCTACGAACTGCATCGACAAGTTCACAGTGAAGTGCACATGGTTTGAGGAGACGTTTAGTGGGCTTCCACAAGGGGCAGATGACGAGACAGTTAGGAGGTATGCCAGTGCGTACATCATGATGCTCCTATCCACGCAGCTGTTTGGGGACAAGTCAGGTACCCGCCTCCACATCCGATGGCTGCCGTATGTCGCCAGGTTGGAGGACATGGGTCAGTACAGTTGGGGTTCTGCTGTGTTGTCATGGCTATACAGGTGCATGTGCCGTGTGACAAACAAAAATGTTGTCAAGTTGGCTGGTCCACTACAACTGCTACAGTCGTGGATCTTTTGGAGGTTCCCTAGATTCCGGTCGGACGGATATGATGTTTTTCATTGGCCGATGGTCTCTAGGTAGTCTCCATTTAGCCATGCGAACTATTTTCCATTTATTTAGCATACGCACCCGCTCCCGAACTCCTTGCACTTGCCATAGTACTTGCGGTGATCTGACTCCAATACCTTGTACTTAACCCCGCGGCGAATGCTATAGCTCTTCACGCTAAGAACGACTTCCTTTTTACATGAAACTACTGGCTGACCTGAAATTCAGCTACACCTCCTGCATTTTGCGAGTCTCTTGCCCCGAAGCCAACAGGTATAGAGGGATCTTCCTGAGGTGGCATGGCATCCAAGTCCAGAGCAGAGAAGTGGGGGGGGGGGTACTGATTAGTACCTGAACTAGATGCTCTCCTACCCACAGGTGGAGTTGTCCATGGTGTCTCCTCCTCACTATCATCCGCAGCAACCGTTGCGGGCTCCACATCATCATCATCATCATCATCCTGCAATGCATTCTCAACCCCTTTGGGTGCTCCAACCCCTTCGAATACCAAAACACATGGAGGAGAATTGGGCACCGCGCAAGCACCGTCTCCCAACGGTCCAGCCTCGCCAACTAACGCATCACAACTTTGATTCAGATTGACGGCAAACGATGGTGAAGCCACTAAATCTGGCTCGGGTGCAATCACCGGCACTGCTGACAAGGATCCAACAGGCAATGCACTAGAGCTGGCTAGATGTCCTGTGGAGTGCATATTCCTGTTCGAGCCTCCAGAACTAGATGCCACATCCACAAGTTTTGCCAACAACTCCGGAGTCCTCACCTTAGGAAACTGACGGCGAAAATGAAACAACACCTGCATATATCTTCGTCACTGCTAACAATGGATGAATCATACTTTACATCATCGCGTAACACGAAAATCGGAATTCGATAGAACAACTTCTCCACCTGTTTCACGCCATGCAGTCCTAGTCTCTGGAGTATAGTATTCTTAAACTCAGCGAAACTTGTCGAAAGTTTGAGAAAAACACTCAGCAGGTCCTTGTCAGTGAACTTAATTCCTGATCGCGTTTTCTTCTTAATGGACCCTCTATAGGGTACAATAGCTACAAAACTCTCATCAGTAGCCATTGTGAATCTCACTCTTCTACAAAATTTCATATAGTAGCTCGTTTTTATATACCTCCTTACTTTATAAATTGAAACATTTAAATTCAATTTACTCTAACATTGGTTGCATGTGTAAATCGAATTTAGTTTATTCGATTTACGTTTATTCATAAATCGAATCTAATAGATTCAATTTACGTATTCAATTCGATTTATATAAAAACGTGGTTTGAAACTTTGACGTTACAATTTTCGGTTTGAGACATTCAGGATATATTAAAATGCACTTGGTTTAACAGGTCATTTATCCTTAAAATTATGTTATATCGTTATTAAAATATTTAATGGAAAATAAATATTATAGTGTCTATCACGTTATATTTAAATTATAAAAATAAATAAATAAATAAGATTTAATAAATTTTAAATATTTTATTTTTTATTTTAAAAAATAAATTAAGTAATTTAGATATCATTAAGAAAAAACATCATATGAACGACTGAGACAAATTGACCAATTAATGATGGGACTTATATTTACAATTTCCATGTTTCACAAGTGGGTAGACTCTATAGTATAAAAATTAGCAGTGTTAGCAGTAGCACGCACTAAACACACACACACCGTCATATCCCCGTAGTCCACAAATATGGGAGAAGACACCCATAAAGCACCAACAAGAAAAAGAAATCTCGAACTTGCCTTCTGTCACTCACTTTGTTCCCCTTCTCTTCAACTGAGAAAAACGACACACAGGGTTCACCAAAATTATCATCTGAAAAATCTTGGCTGAAAAACATCAGTCAGATATAGCATAACAAGTCAGAAAAGAAATGACTCATAAGAAGAAGAAAATCTCATCTTCGTCACCATCATCATGCGTAATCTTCGCAATATTTTTTTTCAGCCTCTCATGTCGCTGCCATCTCACACTCTCCGATCCAAGAATCTCAGAAGCAGGACTCAGCTGCGGCACAACCAAGGCCCCACTCTACTCCAACTACATCCCAAGCTTCATCAAAGAAATGGAGTTCCTCTCTCAGCAAGTAACCGCTCATAACTGGGGTACACATTCCGTCGACGGCGGCGGTGGCACCGTCTACGGCCTCGCGCAGTGTTTCAACGACCTCTCCCACACAGACTGCCTCCTCTGCTACGCCGCAAGCCGGACCACCCTCCCCCGCTGCCTCCCCTCCCTCTCCGCCCGCATCTACCTCGACGGCTGCTTCCTCCGTTACGACCGTTACCGCTTCTACTCCGAGGAGACCGACCCCGTCAGGGACACCGTCAACTGCACCGGAGGGAATGTGGAGGGGGTGGCTCATCAGAGGAGTGTTGAGAGGGTAGTTGACAGTGTTGTTCTGAAGGCCGTCGCTAAAGGTGGCGGTTTTGCCGTGGGAGAGATTGATGGAGTTTACTTTTTGGCGCAGTGCTGGAAAACCGTCGGGAATGATGGTTGTAGAAACTGCTTGAGGAAAGCTGGGAAGCAAGTCAGAGGTTGCTTGCCTAAAAAGGAAGGGAGAGCCTTAAATGCTGGCTGTTATTTGAGGTATTCAACGGTGAAGTTCTACAATGAGCAGCGTGTAGTTGAATCTGGAAGCAGTAAGCAACTTTTCTAAATTTTCATCATCATAATTGATATTAATTTGTTACCGATCTAAACTCTATTTAAAGGCTTGTGGTTGACCAACTTGGGTTGGCTAACAAAAATTGTGTTCTTATTGATGTGGGTTCTTTTTCAGGGCCTCTTAGGAGAGGAGTAATAATAGCAGCAGTGTTAGCAGTAGCTGCAGTTATAATGCTTTCTATTTCAGCCTCTTATGCGGCCTTCACCAAATTCTCAAAGATTAAAAAAGGTGAACATACATTCTAACTATGAAATTAGTTTTTGTGGTTGTACTTGTACACCAATGTTGTGTGTGTGAACTTTCCAATGACGTGTTTCTTTTCTTCTGCATCGCGAAGAAAACAATAATCGTGGTCAGATTTGCTCTTCCATAAGGGAGTCTAGCTTGAATTACAAATATGAAACTCTTGAGAAAGCCACGGATTATTTCAACCCTTCAAGAAAAGTAGGCCAAGGCGGAGCTGGTTCGGTATTCAAAGGTGTTCTCCCAAATGGGAAAGTTGTTGCTGTTAAGAGGTTGGTCTTCAATAACAGGCAATGGGTGGATGAGTTCTTCAATGAAGTAAACTTAATTAGTGGAATTGAACATAAGAACCTTGTCAAACTATTGGGTTGTAGCATTGAAGGCCCTGAGAGCCTCCTTGTTTATGAGTTCCTTCCCAACAAGAGTTTAGATCAATTTATCTTTGGTAAGTCCTCTTTCTTAAATAAATGTATATGCATGGAAATATTAATCTGAAAATGTATCAAAAAGTGACAATGACAGGTAAAAGAAAACAAAGTAATTCTTTAATTACAAAAACTCACGAAGCTATTATGTGCGCCTTGCAGAAAAGAACAAAACTCAGAACCTAAACTGGAAGCAGAGGTTTAATATCATTCTTGGAACAGCAGAAGGTCTTGCATATCTTCATGGAGGCTCCAAAATGAGAATCATTCATCGAGACATCAAAAGCAGTAACATTCTTCTGGATGAGAATCTTACACCTAAGATTGCGGATTTTGGTCTTGCTCGCTGTTTTGGTGCTGATAAGACACATTTGAGCACTGGAATTGCTGGAACACTGTAAGTCCCCGGTTTATTCAGCATTTTTTATATTGTAGACCGTTGAGATGGAAAACATAGAATATATAGGACTCATAAAATCATTGTCTTTCTTTAGATTTTGAGTCAAGGTGTGGCATCCAATCCACTATTGTGGTTACTAAAATATTTTGGTTGAAAAAACTGGAAATTAGCCTTGATTTAGAAGGAGCTCAACAAAATAGTGGAGCATTATGACAAACTAAGAAAATAAAATCAATGTCCACAAAAGAACTCAAAATCTGCACTCAATAAAAATTGTACTAAACTCCTGCATTGCCAACACTAGGATCCGATCAACCCTCTGCTGTCGATGGAAAATTCTAGATGCCCTTTTACTATTAACAATTTATTTTTCGGTTTTGGAACAGAGGTTACATGGCTCCGGAGTACCTAATTCGAGGACAACTTACCGATAAAGCCGATGTCTACAGTTTTGGAGTACTTGTTCTTGAGATTGTATGTGGCAGGAGGAATAATGTCTTCAGAGAGGACTCTGGTTCCCTTTTGCAGACAGTAAGACTTGAAACAAGCCTTGTTAATTTGTGTGCGTGCGCGTGAACATGCGCTTGTGCTTTGAGTCTATGCATGCAATAATATATATGATGTTTGATTTACCAATGTGGAAAATTTCCCTTTTTGCAACAGGTTTGGAAACTGTACAGATCAAACACACTGGCTGAAGCTGTTGATTCTTCTTTGAGAATTAATGAGTATCCTTCAAATGAAGCTTTAAGAGTGCTTCACATTGGATTGCTATGCACACAAGCTTCTGCTTCCTTAAGGCCATCCATGACTCAAGTTGTGAACTTGTTAACTAATTCGAATTTGGATTTTCCTACACCAACTCAACCACCTTTTATGAACACGGGTGTGCCTGACTCAGATAGCTCCATTAGATCTTACAGCACAAATAGCTTTGTGTCAAATGCATTGAAGAAGATTGGAGTTTCCAACAGCTTCTCAGAGTCATCGAGTTCGCGCAGTTCAGATAGGCCATCATCAAGAATTGAAGAACCAATTGTCCAAGCTTGATTTCCCATATAATCCAATGTTTCGGGAGCTCGTTATAATTAGTTAGGAAGTAAATTATTTCTGAGAACCGTGACTAAAGTTGAAAAAGTAGTTCACTGATCACTAACCATAGAAATTTGAGTAATATAGCATATTTGAATTTTGTTTACAATATTGCCAGAATCTGAATGGACTATTGATTCTTCACTAGGAATTTTTAGTACCCAGAAAAGAAAGGACATATGACAAACGTGTAATTCTCATGGCACATAGCTCATACTTGTTGGATAGATCATAGAATAACAGATATTTTTACATTTTTAAAGTTTAATTTCGATGAACTTATAAGGTAAAACTTTTTATTTTCATCTAGATAACTTTTCAATTCATACATTTCAAAAATATTATTTTTGTTAATGTGATCATTTATAATTAAATATATGTATAAAATTATTATATTTTAAATGAGTTTAATTCTAATTAGGTGTTACAAGATTTATCCAATCATCTAATTAAATTTATATATTTAGATAATTTTAAATAATAAATTTAAAAATTAATTATTTTCGTTGATATAATAATATACTCTTAAATGATCGTATAAAATTCTTTTATACTATTAGTATATGTAAATTAAATTTATTTTAATTACCTTTACATAAAGTATAAACAAATTATTAGTTCATTTTTTTTTAGGTATCTCCACTAAAAATTTATCACAAGTGTGATGTAACCTTCTCGAAAGCCACACCTCTGTCTTAATCTATGTTCACTTTTGGCATTGGATAACACAGTTGAGAACCATTAAATCATTAATATGCCTCTGTAGAGGATTAAAAGAACATTGATGTTGTAGGCCCCTGTTAGGAGAAATTCAAATTGATGTTGATGCTAACCAATTTTCATATTTAGAAAAATTTTGATGGCAGCTACAATGTGATGAAAATTTGTACATGATGCACTTGTCAACTGCACAAGCCAGTAATGTAGATTGGCACAGGTTTAGGCTTCGGTGGGCCCCAGCCATTACTTGGGGTGTCACGTGAGGTTCACGTGAATGAGCTTTTGTGGTCCTGCTCACATTATGACAATAGCAACGCTTAGCTACTTGCTTCAACAACAATTTCCGTCAAATAAAATCTAATTATTTGGAAAATGATAGATTAATATTGTCTTAGTCTCCTAGTGATTCATTTTTTTCTTCTTTATATGTTGATTAAATTGTTGAGAGAGAAAGTGCAAAAATCCTCATAGAAAAATAGAAATGTCATAACCGTTAATTACATAAACATTATTTGTTTGGCTTGGGAATTGAATCTCTTCAATAAAAAAAATAGGATGGTGTCAAGTATTTAATCTAATTATTTATTATTTTTTTATATTTATTTTTAGTTTTATTTATAAAATTAAAAGTAAATAATTATATTTTATTCTTTCAAATATTAAAAAAATTGAAAAAAATTCATTTTTATTTGGCTTGGACTCAGGCGTTAACCTTTGGTATCTTTAACAGGAGGAAGTTCCTACAAGAAATTACAATATCAAATTAAAGAAGTACATAAGCTATAGAAAGATTAAGTATTTATTTGGGTGTCATTATTTTAATAAAAAAGATTTTTTAATAAAAAAGATATATATTTTTTTAATGTAATTGATAAATTTTTAGTAATAAAAATAAAAATATTAACAATATAAAAAATATTTTTTTAAAAAAAATTATAATTTACATCTTTTTTTAAAAAAATAATATTTTATAATTATTGATAGACAAAAATATCTTTACTAAAATTTTAAAAAGATATCTTTTACCTCTTTTCTTTCATTGATGAATGTACTATATTGATATTCAAATCATGCAATATTTTAAGATAAAATCTTTAATGATTTAATGTAAAATATAATCATATATAAAAATAAAAAATATACTAGTATCAAAATATAAAAAAATAAAAAAATTTGGAATGATTCACAAATAAAAATAAAACATATTCATTTAGTTTTTGTAATATATAGGTTGAAAGGATAATATTTTTTAGTATTATTCTTCTACACACTCAACAACAAGTCATCAAGTTCTTTTATTTTATTCTTTCTTCTTCATATTGTTATTATTATTTGCTTTTTTTTCATATTGTTTTTGTCTTTAATTTATTTTTTTTATTTCTTTTACCCTTTTGTTATCCTTTTTTCATATTACTTTCATATTATTTCCATCTTTATATTAGTTTTTTATTTTTTTTTGTTATCATTTCGTTATTATTAATTTGTTATAATTTATGTTATTATTATTTACTTTACGTTATTAGTATTTGGTTTTTTATCATAGTATTTTATTTTTATTTAGTGTGTTATTATATTTACTGTTATTATTTACATTATAATTTGTTTTATTAATGTTATATATTATAAAATTTGATATAATTTATAATTTATATAGTATGCCTCCAAAATTAAATTCAAGAAGTTTTAGTCAAGTGAATATTAAATACGAGGATGCAACAACGAAGGAGAAGTAAAATCTATAAAAATAAAATAGGATGATTGGAATATTAAAATATTTTTTATTATCTGTATAGAAGAGATACAAAATGGTAATAGACTTGATAAATATTTCGACAAAATTGGTTGAAAGAATCTTTAAAAAAAATTGAGAGAGAGCAGGACTCCCATATGTACATAAAGAACTAAGAAATAGATGGAATGTTCTTAAATCTTATTTTCCAATTATCTATTTCTTAGTTGTCTATATACATATGGGAGTCATATTCTCTCTCTATTTTTTTATATTTTTTTAACCAATTTATTGAAATATTTATTAAGCCTATTACTATCTCGTATCTCTTCTACACATAAATAATTAAAAATATTTCAGTATTTCAATTATCCCATTTTATTTTTATAATTTCTACTTCTCTTTCATTTGTTACATCCTTGTTTTTAATATTCACTTGATTAGAACTTCTTCTTGAATTTAGTTTTAGAAGTATATTATATAAATTATAAATGATATCAAATTTTATAATATATAACGTTAATGAAATAAATTATAATGTAAATAAAAACAGTGAATATAATAACACACTAAATAAAAAAAAGTACTATGATAAAAAAAACCAAATAATAATAATGTAAAGTAAATAATAATAACGTAAATGATAACAAATTAAAAAATAAAAAACTAATATGAAGATGAAAACAATGTGAAAAAATTATAACAAAAGGGTAAAAGAAATAAAAAAATAAATTGAATACTGAAACAATAAAAAAAAAGCAAATAATAATAATAATAATATGAAAAAAAAAGAGTAAAATAAAAGAATCTGATCACTTGTTGAATGTGTAAAAAAATAATACAAAAAATAATATATATATATATATATATATATATATATATATATATATGACAAAAATTAAATGAATATGTTATATTTTTATTTGTGAATTTTTTTATTGAAAATTAAAAAATAAAATAAAGTTCAGCAACATTAAGATTACTTTTTTAGTTTTAAAATTTAAAAATACAAAGGGTAGTAGCTTGGCGTTTAAATGTCAGGAATGGTACACAGAGGGCGTTTAGCCACAAAGATTCTCCAATGTGACTTCTACTGGCTTACTCTCTATAAAAACTCCCAAGAATTTGTACGTAATTGTGACAATTGCCAGAAAACTGGTAATCTGCCTATAAATATTAGGATAATCTTATAAGCTCGCCTAACACTACTATATATATACGATTTGATCATCGATCTTATTATATTATGCATTAAGTTAAATTTTTAATCATTCCAAATTTTTTACTTTTTTATATTTTGATACTAGTATATTTTTTATTTTTATATATGATTATATTTTATATCAAATCATTAAAGATTTTATCTTATAATATTGCAACATTTGAATATTAATATAGTACATTCATCAATAAAAGAAAAGGGATAAAAGATATCTTTTCAAAATTTTAATAAGGATATTTTTATCTATCAATGATTACAAAACATCTTTTTTTTTAAAAGAAAAAAGATCTTTTAAAAAAAAGATGTAAATTGTAATTTCTCAAAAAAGATAATTTTTCAGTGTTTTTATTTTTACTACTAAAAACTTACCAAACACACTAAAAAATAATAAAAAAATTATTAAAAAAAAAGATATTTTTTATCAAAATAATAGAACCCAAACAAATATAAAAATCATTTAAAAAAGATTTTTTTTTTAAAAATGACGCCTAAACAAACTCTAAGTTATTGCGAATTCTAACTAAATATAAGAAGAAATCATCTTATTTTTTTTCTTTGTGATGTTTTCAATTTATGAAGCACGGACACTTCGTTGAGTTGCCGTGTCCGCGTATTGGACACATTTCGGACACGACACTCGTCGACACTCGTCTGACACACGTGTCTGCCGTGTCTAACCGTGTCTTAATAAAAAATAAAAATTCTTCTCTGGATACACTTGGACGCACCTAAATACCATCGCATGTCTACGTGTCCAGCCTTATTCTTAATATATATCGTTAAAATGAGTTTAGAAATAATATATATTATTATTTATTAAAACAAAAAATATTTTAAATACTTTTATATAGTTACAAAAAGACATTAAAAATAGTTAAAAAATTATTTTATATTTTAACAGCAATAAAATATCAAAAATTCATTGTAATTTATCTAAAAAAAATTTTATTCAATATATATGCCGTGTCCCGTGCCTTATAAAATTTTAAAATTTATGTGTCCGCGTATCCTGTATCGTATCGTGTTCTGTGTCTGTGTCAGTATCGTGCATCATAGTTTTCAATATTTTTTTTATACAACATCTTCTCTCACATGTCTTTTTTTTAGTTCCATTTAAAACGTATGCTTCACAACATCAATTGAGAAAATAAAATTGAAAAAATCTATTTCTACTGAATTTTGGATTTGCCTAAGTCTTTATGATACTACGAAACTAGGTTTTAGTAACCATGTAGTTTTGAGGTGATACTAGCAGAAAGTAACAACTTGATTTTCGGTGACCCACGTTAACCTGGTTCTGATTATTATGATCCTCCAAAGTCGTATCTTGGTGTGGGCTATGTAAGAGGATTGGGACATTGTTGAGTCACTTCTTATTGGACCGTGTAACGACTAACGAGCAAACAATGCTTGTAGATGATGATGTGTTTAGGTGCTTGAGTGACACTTGTGTCTGTTCTCTTTTCATAGCTTACAGTAAAAATACGAAGTTTCAGTTTTTGGTGGCCGAGGCATTGCTCCAATGGCCAATATGTTGGCCTCACAGAAGCCACATCTCAGGTTCGAATAGAACCTTTAGTGTGTGTGAGTGGGTGTGTGTGTTGTGTAACCTAGGATTGGGGGTTGTCCAATCCATCGACCAGAAAAAAAAAAAAAAGTTTCAGTTTTTGTCTCTATAAATGTATGATTAATTTATACTGTTAAAAGCTTTTAATGACATTTGAGTTTTTGTTTTATATTGGATCAAATAGAATGCATTCAGTTAGGCCTATAATAAACCTGTCCCTTCGTAGCTTTCTTAGGTTAGGATTAAGATTTATCTTCCACGTTAGAATTAGGAATTTGACAAGCGAACAAAATAAAGTCTTCCATGATTTTAAAAAAAAAATAAACAAAGATGCTACGAAAGGACAGGTTTATAGGTCCAACTGAATGCATTCTATTTGACCCAAGATAATACAAAAAACTTAGTGCCATTAAAACATAACAGTATAATTAATCCTAAATTTAAGAAAATAAAAAACTGAAATTTACAATGTTTTTACTTTTTACTGTAAAATATGAAAGAAAACAGAAATAACAGACACAGGTGTCACTCATACACCTAAACCACATTGTTCTATAAGTATGGATATTTTTCTTTTTTCATCCACACCATAGACATTCTCGTATATTTAAGCAAAATGTGAAAGTAAAGATATGATACTGAAGCAGAACGGTAATGTTTTGTACACGATTTCAAAATAAAGTGGTCGATATGATTTACTTCTGTGCCTCGGATAGTTTTCCTACATAAAACTAAAGGTTAAGAATGTGCAAGTAGGAAGGTCCCTGATATAGCAATCACTAGATGGTTAGTTCGACGAGTCGAAGTTCGTTACTGCGGTACTATCAGTAGTCATCATATCATAGAAATGAAAACACACTTTTGAACCCAAGATATGACTCTGCGTCCTTCATTTGGCATGCAGTTTCCAAAGTACAGTACTGTCTTGCTTCACTTAAACTAGACTCCACTTCCTTTGATTCTCCAGAAGAGCAGTGCTGCTTCTTACCACCGTCTACAAAGTATGCGGAGTCCAGTAACCTTTTTTTCTTCAACATCAAAACACTATCAGTTAGTACAAAATTGAAAGGTCAAATGTAACTGGTGCCTGACACAGCAATTTATGACTCTATCTATGCCATAGAAACATTTGATTTGTCATGTTTACCTCAGTACCAACTTGAACACCGGATGCATATTTTTCCGCTTCAACACTTCCCATAAATGAATTGAGAATGCTATCAGTGACCATGTCTGATGGATTTCTCTCTGTTGCAATACCAAGAGCAGCGTTCAGATGATTCTTCGAGAATAATTCTGTTTTCCAGATTACTGACTCCAGGCAATCAGGCTTATTAATCTGTGGAAAATTGTTAGATTTTCTCAATATATGGTCAAAAACTGTTTCTTCAGTTGGCATTGCATATGTTCTTGCTTCGGAATCAGGGAGGAAAACACCTACAGGAATAGAAAGGAAACAATGCTAACTCAACATAAGAAAAATACTGATTGTTAAATTGCATGCTAGTTAAGGTCTACCTGTTTCAACTATGTGGTTCATATCATTTGAGCTACCAGCTGAGTTTTGGTCATTTGAAGTGAGTTTAAGGTTGGCATCATTGCATTCTAACCTGCTGGGATCTGCAGGAAAATTAGTCTGATTTGTTTGAGGGACTTTTGCTGTGTCAGCATCATCCAGAACAAGTATGTCGTGACTGATGGCAGGTCTCTTCTCACGAGCATGATTTCTTGTAAGGACATCCAGTGGTGGACAGCGAATATTATCCAATGCAGCTAGGAGAGAAAAGTTTCTGGCCTTCTCTCGTATGTGGTCAAATACTGTTCTCTCAGTGATAATTTTGCAGTCATCATCTTCAACCTCAAGAGCATGCCCACCTTCAACACACCGAACAAGTAAAGGGAAGAATGCTTTTGACAATCGTAAAAGAAAATAACATTGTCTCTTGAGTAATACCTTCCTCTATCTCTTCCTCCAAGAGTTTGAAACTTGGACTGCAATAGGTAGTCATTTATACAAAAGCTATTAGGTCTTTCAACAAGGATTCTAGAGATATGGATTTGAAGAAAAAAATATCTTATGTCAGACATTTCAAGGAAAGATGACCAACATGGAATTATCTTCCTCCTTATCCTTGTTCAGAGTGGATAGCTTCTTCATTGGTATATCAGCTATAGTGATGTTGTCGTCTTCTATGACGTAAACCTCCTCGGGTGGAGGAAGAAAACCCTGCTTCTTGTTTCTTTTCGAAGGAACAACTGAAATTCCCGCTTTCACCATGTGAAGCTTTTCGTGAACATCAATGCCAACTGTATGTGGATATTAAAGTATCGAGTTATAAATTTCACAATTCAAATAAAATTATTGGAGAGAACTTACAATTCAGATAAATATTAAGCACATCTTACTATACTCCTCATATACAAAATCAGCCTTGATAGTCTGATTCCCTTGTGTGACAGGCACAAGAATTGTTGCACAGTACGGGCTTGAGCATGAAATAAGCAATAATCTTAGCTTAAAGTTTGTGTCGGGGGACTCAGAACATATACGGTAGGTAGTAGAAAGCAGTTAACTATTGGTAGTTAGTTATATTTGAGTGTTTAACCATCTTTCTTGAGGTTGAAGATGATGAATGCAAAATCATCACCAACAAAACAAATAGTAGGCATCATCATCACCATATATGAGGTCAGTGAGTAGGATATGACACTGACACTGTGCTTTAAACCTGGATGTAAAAATGTTTCCAAGGTTTTCTATAAATAAAAATGAATGCTTATTATATAAGAATTCATTTCATAAGGGTAATCTTTTAGTTCAGTTTTACACTGAAGATCCTTCATATGTCTATGGGTGAGTGGGTGTTCTAGAACACTCCACACGTCATTTGTTTTCTGTCCAGAATAACAGTCAAGGATTTAGTTTACGTACCTGGAAAATTGATCCACCCTGCAGCAGTAATTTTACGACCATTAAACTCTGATTAGACGAGGAACAAACTATTTGTACTCACAGGTTACCAAAACACATTGGAATCAAAAGCATCAAGGACTCATTCATAGAATTTTCTTATGTGGTTCACACTGATAATCATGAAAAGTTAATTAGTATGGCACCATCACCTTATTTTTTCATGAAAAAGAATGGTGTTGCCCTCCTCCAAACCAACAATCTGTGAGAAAAAAGTTTCACATGCTTATTTTAATTATTAGATTCTAGAACTCCTTTGGGGGAATCATTCAATAAACACACCATATCAGCATAATGTCGTTTAACTGACTGGGTTGTCTGTGATATCCTAGTCAACGTTACTACTAGCTTGAACTTTCCTTGTCTATTGCTTTCAGTTTCTGCAAGCTTAATTTCAACTTTTGGAGGTAGTGATAGTAGAGAATCTTTAATATGATTTCCAAATGGGTACTTTCGACCAGTTACTATCTCTATTCTTCTTGGATCAGCTTCAGCAAGGGCCTCAAATGATTTAATTCCCATTGAATGTAGTGCCTGAAACGAACATCTCAACAAGCAAATCATGCACTAAAAGGAAAGGCCACAAGTACCAGACACTATTATATTAATTAAGACAACACCAAAATAACAATCAATACAGATTACCTTTGCCGTAACCATCCCAATTCCAGGCAATTGTTTCAACAGGTATGGACTGTCATCCCAAAGTTTCTGATCAAGTGATTTGGCTAGAAGAGCTGAATTCACAGCTCCTTTGTAATTATGTTTGAAAATAAAATATTCTTTCATGCATTTTGCAATTCTACATCCATTTGAGCATATAGAATTCATATCCTGTAGCATCAAATTTGCTTAATAACTGGGCTTTAACTTTTGTAGGTCTGTAGCACAACATGCAGGAATTAAAATCTCACACCTGAATTAGAGATAGATCATGAACTGAAGGATCACCAGTTAAGCAGTCATTTGCCAAAATAAATATCTTTTCTTCTCTTGTTTGAATGCGTTTTTTCTTTTTCCCTCTATCTCCAAGAATATGAAAGCGAAGCCGTCCATCTTTATCAGCATTGATCTCATTTAAGAGCTTCTTCTCATTGCGTCTTAGCTGTATCCCTTCATTTTACGGGTACAACACTATATCAATACTTAATGAAGAAACATATTTGTATTAGACACTAAAACAGTTAATGAGAATATCCGCACAAGCAATTTCTTCTGCAGAGCAAATAACATGAAGTGCATCTTCTAGACAGCAGTTTTCAGGTGTCCTCATTATCTGTTTCATAGTATCAAATCTCAAATAATACTTTGTCATTAGCCTCCCAGGATCTGCAGTAGAAAAGGAAATATCAGCAACCAGTTTGGATTCTAATTTCTGTAAATATAGCATGATAATAAATTATACTTGAAGATAACATACCTAATGGGCTCAAGAGGAAACCATCTTCATCAATCTCTACCATTTGGTGCTGAGATAACTCGTTAACTTTCTTAACACAAATATCTAACATAACATAGCTTCAATAATTAATGAAGGGAAATAGGAGGAAAACAAAAACCTTGGAGAAAGAGAGGGATAAAAATAGAAAGCTATAAGCTCAACTGCAGGACAACAATTGCACCTTGAACATGCTTCACTAAACGATCACCAGAAATTCCTTTCTTAATTGAATAGTTCTCAGGGTTCTGCTTGCAGATAAAAATTTTCATCAGACCAAATTGGAGAAACTCCAAGATAAATCTAAAAGACATTCTTAATTACATACCTTTTTCATTCTAACATACAAGTATGAGCATTGCAACCACTCAATTGCTTTTGTAATATCAGTTACAGTCAGTTGAACTATTTCCGCAAGTAAATGTTCCGTCACACATGGAAGCAATCTATTTGAAGAAAATATCATAATGAGAAACCACCGTAAATGCAGTGTGTATACATAACAGGATCAACATGGCCATCATATCCTTCTTCAACTCAGAAAGAGGCTGCCTTACTGTGATTCCACTACTTCACATCCATTTAAGAGATTCTCATATAAATGAACCTGAAATAAAAAGAGTAAATTGAATTTTGGGAGAGTAAAAGTGAAAAAGCATTATATAGGACTGATCACTCAAAGGATTAAGAGGAGGAGGACAGTAAAAAATGCATGCGAATGTAGCTCGGTTCACCGTTTCCCTCCTTGTCATGATTATAACCAAGCCTGTATCATCAAATGGTGGTCGCCCTGCCCTTCCACACATCTGTGCAATAAAATTTTACCCCAAATTTATATTAGCAATCCAATAATGGGACAACATAACACTGAAAAATCCTCAAGAAT
The DNA here is from genome assembly GCF_003086295.3 of Arachis hypogaea. Taxonomy (NCBI): domain Eukaryota; kingdom Viridiplantae; phylum Streptophyta; class Magnoliopsida; order Fabales; family Fabaceae; genus Arachis; species Arachis hypogaea. The sequence goes on along the minus strand of NC_092041.1, from coordinate 104,928,067 downwards.
TGACTTCCCCACCCTTACCATTTCTGGTAGCCAGTGAGATTGCATAAATAGAAAAAGGTAAAGATATCTTCTGGCTGTATCTGTTTGTGTTTTTCAAGTGCAACGATTATATGTCTGAGAAATCTCTATTATAAATGACTTTCTGAAACCAGCTACTAGTTGACATGTATAGATAGATATATGTTATTCCCTTCATTATTTAAAATATGAAATTTATTGGTCGTTTTGACAGGATAAATTCACTAAAATCTTATGCACATCTTAACCTATCCCATATAGTTAGTGACTAAATAAAATCTTGAAAATCGCAACAAATCCTGCATTGCAGGGAACAAACGACAAGTCCTTACTTCTATGATGATGACGTGCTTAAGTGGTTCAAATTAAGGAGAATCGATACTGCTGAAATTAATTTGTATGCTTTGCCATTTTTTAATATTATACACAGATAAGCCAAAATTATCAGAAATGTTAAGAAACAAACCTGCAATATTGTGGAGCGGTCATATTCCATATAGAGACCCTTTTCCTTGTTGCTGGACATAGTTAGATTTCATTAAATTGCTTGGGGAAAAAAATGCATCAATGAAGAGCATATTTCCATTTTTTAAAGAAAAACTGTAGTCATACAAGTGCTGTGTTGATTTAATAACAACTGTATGTGCTGGGAGGTTGATTCCATGGGCTAGTGTATTTGTGGTACAAAGTACTTGAATGTCACCCTTGAGAAAAAGGCCTTCCACAAGATTGCGATCTTTGTGGCAAAGCCCACCATTGTGATAACCAACTATATGTGAAGCAATTTCTAAATGTCAGACTTCTACTGTTAGTTTTCATGCATGGAACTGAATTGCTTTTTAGTATGATTGTTGTATCCAAAACAAGGTGCAGACTTCTGGCATACCCCCATAAAGAATATATGATTGCATTTGCTTGTCACTGCATGACAGAGAAGCCTCCCTCAGGCGATCTTGCTGCTCTCTGTTCCTAATAAATGGATTTGTCTGACCAAAAGTCATGACTATTTGAGAGAGTCGCTGAGCTGCTTCTTGTGCTCCTTTTCTCGTTGAACAAAATATAAGCGCAGATTTTCCTCTTGAGTATTGCATTAGAATATCTAAATGAGATTATAAAAAGAATGATAATTCTTTACCTTGTACAGAGATGTCAACAGCAGAAAACAAGTTACGAACTAAAACAAATTTGTTAAGCAGTAAGCTGAAGTATGCTTCCTTACCAAAAATATAGTTTTGAAGACGCTGCATGGAAGTATAAACAATAAAACTTAGAAACAGTGATAAGTTTATTTGGTTCAACGATTTCTTTTAAAATAGCACAGCACAGAGCAAACATTGAAGATTGATGTCATCTGAATTGTGTCAACTGGAAACAAACCTTCTCAAATAGAAAGTCATTCTTGGCTGGGGCATAGCCTGCACAAATTTAATAGTACAACAAATTTGCACTTGTCAAAATAACCTCAATGATTATGAGCCAAGACAATAACCACTATACATCACTTTTCCTAAAGAAAAACATATCTAAGTATCCAACTTCACTGTATAGATATGATAATATGATATGAAAAATACAGAACCGATAAAAAGTAAATTTATAGATGGCTACATTCTTTTTATTTGCATACCAAATACTTTGGTTGTCAGCTTTACTGGCCTCATTTCTTCCCCAAATCTGTGAGTATTCAAAAGAAAATAGTATTTTCTCTGGGTATTGCCTTTCAACATTATACAACACACTATCTTATGGATGTGGTGGTAAAACCTACCTTTTAATCCCTTGCTCAGGAACCTTAATCCACTCAGCTGCAACAGTATGTATATTATGTTAAAATTTTCCAACTTTTACGTTTACATATTATATTCGTAACTCTTGTGATGAAATCAATTAAAACAAAAATTACCTAGATCCTCAATATTTGGAATTGTGGCTGACACAGCAACCAAGCGCACCTGAGCAAGAGGATTTAGTTTCATTTTTGGATTGCAAGAAACGATCTTTATTCTACTAACAATCGCTTCCAACGCTGCTCCACGTGGATCATTCAACAGATGGACTTCATCAATAAGTAGAAGTGCGATGTCACTGAAAAAGCTTAAGCCACCACCTTCTATCCCATAACGTGACACTGCATCAAATTTCTATTCATACGAAAGGAAGTCAACTTCACCACTTGATAGCTGATATCTAGTGAACTATAAATATTCAGTTACCCTACTGCTTGTGCGTGTGTGAATATAACTCTGCATCGATCCAACTAAAGTTAAACAATACCAGGGAAAAGACCATGAAATGACATTATTTTTGAAAAGCCAATGAGGGAATCCTACCTTATGACACAAGAGTTAACTTCTCCAGTTCAGTTTTTTATCTCGTTCTTTTGGTTGTGGGGACAATATTAAAATACTTAAATCCAAGATAATATTGAGATCTATATCCATTTAATATTTTAAAGAAGAAAAGGCAAAGAAAGCTATAGAATGCGTGGTCTTGCACCTGGGTTTATATAACTTGCATCGACATACTGACCTCAGGAGTAGTCAGAATAATATCTGCCTCGTGAATGTTCCATGAAGTGTAAGATTCACTATCTCCAGTGAGCTCCAGGCAATTTATTCCCCATGGACCAAACTTGCGATTCCACTCACGGAGCTTCTCTTGTACTAAAGCCTTAGATGGGGCAATATAGACCTTGAAACAAAATATGAAATCATTGTTGCAGTAATTAGTTACGGAAACGACACTGTCGAAATGTTTAAAGTTGTAAACTTCATTATGATTCACCATGTGCGAAAGCTTGGCCCAATGTTTATGTTACAGTACAACAGGCTTTTTGTTGAAGAATTTGGAAAATGGTGCAAAAATGATAGGAGTCTTCTTCTCTTGCACAAATTAAATTACTCCTCACAAGGATTGCCATAATAAAGGTTTTCATTATTCACTGCTGATGCCCTTCAGGAAAGTAACTTACTGTTTTAAGGGACCCCTTTGAATGTATGAATCTTCCATCTGCAGAAATGAACCTGGAGAGAAGCCTCAAAACGCAAAGCTCAAATAGCACTGTTTTTCCACTCCCAGTTGGGGCCGAGATGATCATGTTTGCATCAGAGTGGAAACAGATAGGAAAGCATTCACTCTGAAGTGAATTAAAATACCTGCACTCCATTTAACATGAAAGCTCTTTATAGTAATCAAGAAAGCAATCCTTATGAGATCACTTCAGGTTCCGCTTATGTCCTAATCCTAGACAATCAGAGCTTTGAAAGTGTATGGATTTTATGTCATGTCAGAAATAAATTATGATCACATTTCTTTATCAAACCATGAATGATGGTCAAATGTGAAATACCACTGGCAATGATCAAATCAAAATGTAGGAGCTAAAGCTTCATAGTCTATGAACTTATGTTCAACAACATGTATCCTTCATATAGAAAAAAACACAATACCTGAAACTAAAACAAGAACGAAAAGGTGCTGGCAAATCGAACACCGACTTCAAAGAATATGTGTCCATGACAAAACGCTGAAGACAAACATAGGATGAGGGAGGGGAAAAAAAGAGAGCATTAGTATAAAATATAGAGATATACATAATTAAAGTAACATAACAATTCCAATATTGTAATATTGAACATTACATATCACCAATATTTATAACAGCTAATATTCAGCCAGTAGTGATATACAGTAAACATGCCAAACTTAGAGCAATATCGGGGGGAAAAAATAGCGACACAAAAGTCAACTCGAAAAACGTGAGAGAGAAAAATATCCAACCATTTCTGAGAAACCTAAAAATTTACATAAGATCCATTTTTAGAAATTATATTCAAATTGAATCCCATACTAAGTTACTAACGGATAACTAACGAGAAAATATTTAAAATAAAAGTCAATCGTGAAACGTAAATGCATGCCAGCAGAAACCAAGGGAGAAAAGTAGATGACACGAGTCGAAGAATATGATGAATCCAATTCATAATCTGGAATTATCCACTGTTCTAGGATACAGAGTCCATCGTAATCGTAATTTGCCCAAAAAGAAAATGGAAGATCGTGGATTTTGAGATCATACAGCATTGAAGTAAACAGCGGAATGCAAATTATGACATGAAAGCAACAAAGGAAAGGAGAAATGAGGTGCACGAAAGAAAAATTAAACAAACAAACAAAAACAGGGCAAAGAAAAACGATACTAGTTTTGTTCTTCAAGTTGAGAGGCAATAGGTTGCTCAATTTCGCGTTCTTGTGTGCGTTTCCGAAGTGAGGAAGTGGAAGGAACGAAGGAAAATCAGAGAGGAAGAACCGAAGAAGATTGATTCAACGAGCAAAATGCAGAACTAAACGAAGTCGAAAAGAAGTGGTATTTACTATTTATACCTCTGGTGAAGTCCTCTTGGCGGGATCACAACGGAACTTGTTCTCCCGGGCCCCTGCTCTATTTTATTTTTCCTTTTTTCTTCTTTAAAAAAATATAACATTTAATTTTCACGCGGATAATCTAAAATATTTTTAAAGACAATTAATTATGTTTTATTATCTAAATACATAATTTTAAAGTAGTGTTCAATTATTTGTCACAAATAATTCTTTTACTTTAAAAAAATTATACTTTTGTCTTTTAATTAAGATTTTTAAAATTTATTCACTTATGCTTATTCTCTAACTGTAGTTTTAAAATTAGGTCCGTTAAATATAACCGAACGACTTAAATCTTTCTAAATAAAAAATATTAGAGGATCGTCAAAAGTTATTATTTTTTATCACTAATTAATTATTAATATTTAAAAGTTAAAAAATATTAAATAATCATTAAAATTTATTTTTTATTATTAAGTAATTATTAATTTAATTTTTTTAGTTTAATTAGTAATTTAATATTTTTATCTTATATTTTAAATATTGATAGTAAATTAATGACAAAAAAATAAATTTTGATAGTTTTTTAGTATTTTTTTTAAAATATAAGATAAAATATATTATTAAATTATTTTTTTTTTGGTGACTATATTATTAAATTATTGAACTAAAATAATTGAATTAATAACTAAGTAATAATCGAAAATAATAAATTTTGATGATTTCTTAATATTTTTTAAATTAAAAATCGTTTAATAAAAGTTTTGGATTTTACAACCATAGCATACTAAATGATCAACTATCCGTCTATCCATTCCACTGCACTATGAAACCACGTATTGGTGTAAACAAAAAACTTTTTAGTTATGTTGTCTTAAAAGAAATAAATTTGATTATTTTATTATGATAAATTTAATTATTTTATTATAAAAGATATGATTATTCCAATAATTAATTATTTTGTTAAAAACATATATAAATATATAATTATTAATTTAGTAATTGTTCATAAAATATCTTTTAATAGGATAAATAGATTTTTAAAAATTTTGTAGTCAATTTATATATTTAAGGGAAAAAAAGTATAATTAAGTCCTTGAGAAATTTTTGCTATAGATTTATAGGTTCTATAAGAAAAAAAATACAAAATAAGTTTTTAAAAAATTACATCACTAATCTTATAGGTTTCTAATGAAACAAGATATATAAGCGATTGACAAAAGATGCATTAGATTTATAAGACTCGAATGAATTAGATATTGAAAAAATTTAGGAGTAAATACTTTTATTAAAATTTTGTCAGTATTTAATTAATAAAAAAATAAATAATTTTATATTATTAAATATAATTTTATATTATTAAAAATATTAATAATGATTAATTAATGATTACAAATTACAAAATCTACTGACTCACTAGCATTCTTTAATAAAAAAACCAACAATTTAGTAACTTATAAATTTAATCATATTATCCATATATATATATATATATATATATATATATATAACTTATTTTTGGTGCTCTCAACATTTTTTAAGAATTTAAACTATTTTTTATTTCAGTTGAATTAGTTTTAGAAACTGATTAGTATTTTTATCTGTAATAATATTACAAAAATATAAATCTTTTAAAATTATGTTAGTTTCGTCAAACTATTTTTATAAAAAAAGTCATAGGAGATAAAAGTCTCCGTCAACTAAGAGAATCAAGATCTCTGTAGATAAAAAATTCAAATAATAAGATTTTTAGTTATTATTTTCATATGAAAGAATTTAATTTTTTACTAATAATTAATTTTAATATTCATGCATTATCTAAAACTTAAAAGAATTTAATTGTATACTTTTACATTTAATGAGATGTTAAGTATGTCACACAAATAAAAATAATTAATTTTCATGTTTGTCATTTAAAAAAATATTTTTTTCTATAAATATAAAAATATAATTAAATATTAATATATATATATATATATATTGATAGTTATCAAATTAATTATTAACTCAAAATTATTTTTTTGAAATAATTGAACCTTGATTCTAATTATTAATCACAACATTAGTATTCTCTCTAAATTATATGAAACAAATAGGTTTAATTACTCTATTGGTTCCTATAGTTTTACAAAATTTTCAATTAGGCCCTTATACTTTTTTTTCTTTTAATTGGGTCCCTACACCAATTTTTTTTTTCAATTAGGTCTGTAACACCCTACCACACTAAGCTTTACGCTTAAGTCCTAAAACGAAGGTGGTGTGGTATTATGACCTCTAAAATAAAATGAGTACATATAATAGCAAAAGAATTATAATATGCTAGGAGCCTTGAAGAATAGGGAAAATAAAAATCACGAAATAAAAGCGCAACGCTCAAGGAACGAGTTAACTTGCGTGCTAAGAAAACCATAACTATTAAACATAAGATAACAAAAGGAGGAATAGAGTGCCAAAGATACAAAATAACAAGCTCCTAACTTAGGCTGCGAAGTCAAGACTGGCCAGAGAATATTTACACATATATACATACATATCCAAAATCCAAAAGTACATATACACAATCCTGCCTCTCCATAAACCTCTAAGAGGATGAAAAAGAACAAGTTATGCGGAGAGAAAGCTAAGTACATATATATACATCACTGTACAATAAAACTGCCCAGTACACCCTCCGCTTTAAGAGTCCAGACACCTAACGAAATGGCTCCCGACCTGCCTCTGAAAAACAACAACATAATATGGAATGAGAACCGAAGGTTCTCAGTATGGTAAAGGTGCCCTACACATAAGATATAAGGTCTTGGAAATGCCAGAGACAATCTTAGAATGCCAACACTCAGATTATAGAGCTTAAAGTACTAAATAGAAGCCATAAAGGTGGTTTTCTAAGAATATTTAAACCTAACTTAACTTTACCTTAAATCTAAGTCCCATACTGTCATTCCTCCATACCTCCAACTCCATCATGCATTTTCACAGACAAATAGAGAGATAAAAGCAAGCACAAGGAGGTTACAATTACTACAGGTAACAAATACACATTTAACATGGCAAGTGCATATAGGCACACCCAATTAAAGCACAAGCAAGTAGTTCAAATAATATGCATATGATGCACGCCTGTCCTATGGCTGCTGAGGCTCATCTGTCGGTTATCCAGCTAACCTGACAAGTCTGAATTGTACTAGACTGTCCCCCGACGTGCATTCCCAAGAGTCTATGCATAGCTTTATCTCAAATAATCAATATTGCTTAGTGGGGGTAACATTCCTGGAAATTTATAGTGTCTGGTCACACTTACGTCGTAGGGTCAATAGAATATCAAGTTTTCAACCTGGTACACGTGGTGGCAAGCAACGATACTTAATCTAAGGAACCTCGTATCTCAGATCATTAAATTATTCAAGCCATATAAATAATTCAATTATAATTCATCAACATCTACATCATTCTCAATCGCATCTCATTTATCATCATACATCAATAATATTCAATCCTCATCCTTCATTATCACACCTTTCATTCCGTCCGTCAATAGTTCTATTTCAAAACATAATTATTCTTTTCTAAATGAATCAAACTTAAAACATACTCATTTTCTTAATAACTCAAAATCAAACCATATAACCTTTGAATCTAAATCTTTTTAAATAATCATATAAACAAAATTTCTAATTTTTTATAAAATTTCGACAGCATCTCCTCTAAAACTTGGACTTTGCCACCCTTTTCGGGTCCAAACCTGCATTCTTTTCAATTCAACATACCCTTCCTCATCATCATAACAATCACCACAATAAATCTACCTCAGATCAACAATTATACTCATACAATATTCAAATCCAACAACCAAAATTCAACTAAGAATCATAATTAACATATCCTAGGCTTTTAACACAAAATACCTCATTATCACAACAACCTCCACAATATTTATACCTCAAATAAATAATTCACCAAATCACCAGTTAATCAACAATCACCAAACCAACCATGTTCATCAACAGGATACTAAGTATTAAATATACACATGTAATCCAGCTTATCCTATGGTCATCTAGCCTAAGTTTTCACAGAACATTATATATTAAATGTAAGAAACATAAATCATACCTTAGCTAATTCCCAAGTATTATTCCAAGAAAATTTTCCTAAAAGAACACAGTCCTCAAAACCTCAACTAATCCGCTTCCTCCAAGTTTCAGTATTCACAATTTCAAGCTCCAATTATTTATTCACAACCTAATACACATTCATAACACACATATATATATATATATATATATCCAATTTAATACTCAAAGCTTAAATTCAATGAAATTAAAATAAAATAATCATATCCTCACCTTACCCAAGCTTCACATAAGCAAGAGTGAACGTTTTCCTCAAGCTAATTGGATCCTAAAACATTAGAAATAAAAAAAATTCAACCTTCCCATTGAAAATTTGAAAATTGGGGGAAAAGGGGGTTGGGAGTGATTAAATAAGTTATCAGTGGAATTGTTTTAGTAGAAACGTAGAGCTCGACATAGTGAACGCGTGGCCGCAAACGGTGCAGCGATTGGAGCTCAGACGGAGAAGTTACGAGAGTTAGAAATTTGTCGTAGGAGGTTCGGGAGTGTTTTCTTCTCCCTGGGGTTCTTCACGATGTAGCAGGTGAAATGAAGAAGAAAGGGGCTTTCGGGCTCATTTAAAGTGTTGGTCCGGTTGGACCGACAGCCCAGTTCGGGTCTGGTTCAACCGGTTTGGCTCGTCCAATCCAATTTTAGACCGTTTTCTTCGAAATTAGTGTCAAAATTCTCGTTTCGATGAGCTCTATCCTAATTTGATATAATTTTCATATTTATAATCCTCCTTATTAAAAACTAATTTACTGGCTAATTATCTACTAATTAATCGGAGTTTATATTCTACCCACCTAACAAAGAATTTTGCCCTCAAAATTTAAATCTAGTTACCTGAAAAGAGATGTGGATAGTCCTTTTGCATATCTGATTCGAGCTCCCAGGTGTGTTCCTCGATACCAGCTCAACTCCAAACTACTTTTACCAATGATACTTCCTTTCTGCGTAATTGTTTAACACTAGTATCATAAATTCTCACTGGAATTACTAGAAGTGTTAGATCTTCTCTTACTTGAATTGGTTCTGGTTCTAGAACATGACTTGCATCAGGAGTATACTTTCGAAGATGTGACACATGAAACACATCGTGCAAATTTGAAAGATACGGCGGTAAGGCAATTCTATAAGCCACTGGCCCAATTCTCTTCAGGATCTCAAACGGTCCAATATAATGGGGATTCAGTTTCTTAGTCTTAATAGCTCTTCCCACTCCAGTGGTTGGTGTAACTTTCAGAAAAACATGTTCTCCTTCTTCAAATTCTAAAGGCTTTCGCCTCTGATCAGCATAGCTCTTCTGGAGGCTTTGGCCTATAAGCATTCGACTACGAATCTTCTTTATCTGTTCAGTACTTTCAGCTATCATCTCAGACCCTAACAAACTTCTTTCTCCAGTTTCTTACCAACATAGTGGAGATTGACATTTTCTGCCATACAGAGCCTCATATGGAGCCATTCTAATGCTCGCATGATACCTATTATTATAAGCAAATTCTATTAATGGCATATACCGATCCCAGCTCGTCGGCTGGTCCAATACACAAGCCCTTAGCATATCTTCCAAGGTCTGAATAGTTCTCTCTAATTGACCATCTGTCTGAGGGTGATACGCAGTACTCAAGTTTAACTGAGTCCCAAATGCACGCTGAAAAGCTCCCCAAAACCTTGATGTAAAAAGGGGATCTTTGTCAGATATAATGGTAGAAGGCACGCCATGTAACTTGACAATCTCTTTGATATACATTCGAGCCAATTTCTCCATTGTGCAACTTATTTGGATAGGAAGAAAGTGAGCTGATTTTGTCAGTCGATCCACAACCACCCAAATAGCGTCACAACCAGATCGGGTTCTAGGCAAACCTATCACAAAATCCATTGCGATACTCTTCCATTTCTATTGTGGAATCTCCAAAGGCTGAAGGGTCCCTGATGGTCTCTGATGCTCAATCTTAACCTTCTGACATGTTAAACATTTAGATACATGCAATGCCACATCATTCTTCATACCTGGCCACCAGAACATCGCTTTCAGATCCTAATACATTTTAGTGCTCTGTGGATGAATTGAAAATCCGCTTTTATGAGCTTCCTTCAAGATACTCTATCGTAGGTCTCCAATATCTGGCACAACAATCCAGTTCTTGAACCTCCACAAACCATCTTGTCCTTCTGACACTCTCCACTGTTTTCCCTGTTCAACTGCTGGTAATACCTTACGTAACACTTCACTGTCTCGATGAGCCTTCAGAAGTTCTGATTTAAAATCACTTGAAATTTGCAACTGACTCAAACACAAAATTCCAGATTGTTTTCTAATTCCCAAATTCAAACCTTGAAATGCCCTTAGTAACTCTTCTTCCCGTAGCATCATCCAAGCTGCATATAAAGATTTCCGACTCAAAGCGTCCACAACGTTCGCTTTTTCTGGATGATAATTCAATTCAAAATCATAATCTTTCAGAAGCTCCATCCACCTCCTTTGACGCATATTCAACTCTTTTTGCTCAAAAAGATATTTCAAACTCTTATGATCTGAGAAAACATGAAACTTAATGCCATAAAGATAATGCCTCCAAATCTTTAAAGCAAACACAACAGCAGCAAGTTCCAAATCATGTGTCGGGTAGTTTATCTCATGCAGCCTTAACTGTCGTGAGGCGTATGCTACAACATTCTCGTGCTGCATCAGAACGCACCCCAAACCCTTCAGAGATGCATCACAGTACACTTCAAACGGCTCACTTGGTTCAGGTAATACCAACACGGGTGCAGTAGTCAATCTATGCTTCAATTCTTGAAAGCTAACCTCACACTCCGGAGTCCAGATAAAAGGCGTATCCTTCCTAGTCAATTTAGTTAAAGGTAAGGCGAGCTGTGAAAATCCCTTAATGAATCTGCTATAATACCCCGCCAAAACTAGGAAACTCTTGATTTCTGTCATTGAAGTTGGTCTCTCCTAATTCATCACTGCTTCCACCTTAGCAGGATGCACAGCTATTCCCTGCTTACTAACCACATGTTCGAGAAACTTCACCTCATTCTTCCAGAACTCGCATTTAGATAACTTAGCATATAATTTCCTGTCTCTCAAAATTTGCAGTATAATTCGCAAATGATCAGCATGCTCCTCTTCAATCTTAGAGTAAACAAGAATATCATCAATGAAGACAATAACGAACTTGTCCAAATACGGTCGGAAAATCTTGTTCATATAATTCATAAATACTGTATACTCATAATGGCCATAACGAGTTCTGAAAGCAGTTTTCAGAATATCCTCATCTCTAACCCTTATTTGATGATACCCAGATTGCAGATCAATCTTAGAAAACACACCGGCAACTTGTAACTGATCCATTAGATCATCAATTCTAGGTAACGGATATTTATTCTTCACAGTAATCTTATTCAACTGCCGATAGTCAACACACAACCGCATACTCCCATCCTTCTTTTTTAACAGTAGCACTAGCGCTCCCCACGGAGAAATACTTGGTCAGATAAAATGCTTACCCAACAGATCTTCCAGTTGAGCTTTCAGTTCAGCCATTTCTAAAGGTGACATCCTGTAAGGAGTAATCGAAATCGGACCGGCCTCAGGCACCAACTCAATTACGAATTCAACTTCCCGGTTATGTGGAAATTCATTAATATCATCCGAAAACACATCTGAAAATTCACATACAACCGAAATCTGCTTTAAACTCTGATCACACCTGATACTCCCGCAGTTAATAACATAATACTCTGACATTCAGTTTCAGAACAGTTTACTATCATAGAATTCAAATAATAACTATTCACCACAACCGGTGCTTCTGACCCTTTTGGCATAAACTGTACTGACTTCTCAGAACAATCAAGCAAAACATAATTCTTGGATAACCAATCCAATCCCAAGATGAGATCAAGACCAGTCATAGGCAAACAAATCAAATCATGCACGATGTTGCACTCGAAAGGGAACTTGTGGACACCCTATCCTAGTCACCATAGATTCATGAGTAGCATTATATAATTTCAAATCATAACCTAAAACCACCATTCTCAATCCTAACTCATTGGCCTTTTCAAATGCAGTAAATGAATGAGACGCTCCATAATCAAATAAAGCATTTAAGATTTTACCAGTCATTTCACAATTACCTCTAATCAGTGTCTCAAATCCCTCAGCACCTATGGTAGAAGTGGTGTATACTCTCCCCGACTGCTGCACCCTACCAGTCTCATACTTCTTCTTCTCTGGGCAATTAGTGGCTATATGTCTGGGTTGTCCACAGTAATAGCACACTCTAGGTCCTAATCTGCACGGAACTCCAAGATGATACTTTTCGCACTTCTGACAATTCAGATCCTGTTGTGGCTGCTTCCCAAATCTTTTTCCTTGACTAGCATTAGTATTCGACCTTCTGTAACCACCCTGGCCCTAAGTCTGCTGCGGAACAAAGTCTCCACGCTTGAAATTCCTACCTCTCGGAGCAAAGTTTTTCCCTGAAGACCTCTGAAAAGGCACCCTCAAACTTTCTTTCTCTGGTGTCGCCTTCCTCACACAATCCTCAGCTACCCTACTCTTATTCACCAATTCAAAAAATACCCTGATCTCCATTGGGGCAACGAAGCTCAGAATATCACTCCAAAGACCTCCCTCATATTTAATACACTTCCATTCAGCAAAATCTTCAGGTGCACCTTGACAGATACGAGAAAAATGACATAACTACTCAAATCTGCTAGTATACTCAGCAACAGTTATCTGCCCCTGCTTTAATTACATTAATTCAAGTTCCTTGGCATTTCTAGTTGAATTAGAAAAATATTTCTTATAGAATTCTGTCCGAAAAATCTCCCAAGGAATCGCAACACCATCAGGCTGCAGGATACGTCGTGTTCCTTGCCACTAATACTGAGTTTCACCTTGCAACTGATAAGTTTCAAATTCAACCCATTGCTCTTCAAGAACATGTTGTGCCTGTAACGCCCTTTCTATAGCCTAAATCTAATTATCTGCATCAGTGAGATTTGAGATTTCCCTGAAGGTCGGAGGGCAAACTTTCAGAAATGTAGCAAGTGTCATAGGACCGTCCTCATCATTATTGTTCCCATGATTATCCTGATTTATCTGATTACCCAGTGTCTCAGCTGTTGCCTGCATAGCTGCAGCCATATTTCCCAGGGCAGCCATAAAGTCTACTGGATCAGTCCCTGTGGGGGCAGGAGTAACAGTGCCTATCCTACCTCTACCTCACCTGCGACCGCGTTCGCGAGTCGACATCTGGTCCCTATACACACCAAACAAGTGATATTAAAATGATCAGTCTCAATATAGCAGGTCTAATGCTTTAAGTTCCAAATGCAGGCTCACAAATGTTTATGCCATATATATCAGTCAGATATCTTAATAGCACATAAACACATATACAGAGAATGCACAGAAGTACAATTAGTCCGTCTTTCAGGCTCTATAGGAACGAACTGCTCTGATACGATAATGTAACACCCTACCACACTAAACTTTACGCTTAAGTCGTAAAACGAGGGTGGTATGGTATTATGACCTCTAAAATAAAATGAGTGCGTATAATAGAAGAAGAATTATAATATGCTAGGAGCCTTGAAGAATAGGGAAAATAAAAATCGCGAAATAAAAGCGCAACGCTCAAGGAACGAGTTAACTTGCGTGCTAAGAAAACCATAACTATTAAACATAAGATAACAAAAGGAGGAATAGAGTGCCAAAGATACAAAATAACAAGCTCCTAACTCAGCCTGCGAAGTCAAGACTGGCCGAAGAATATTTACACATATATATATACATATCCAAAACCCAAAAGTACATATATACAATTCTGCCTTTCCAGAAACCTTTAAGAGGATAAAAAGAACAAGTTATGCAGAGAGAAAGCTAAGTACATATATATACATCACTGTACAACAAAACTGCCCAGTAACTCCTCCGCTTTAAGAGTCCAGACGCCTAACGAGATGGCTCCCGACCTATCTCTGAAAAACGACAACATAGTATGGAATGAGAACCAGAGGTTCTCAGTATGGTAAAGGTGCCACACACATAAGATATAAGATCCTGGGAATGCTAGAGGAAATCCTAGAATGCCAACACTCAGATTATAGAGCTTAACGTACTAAATAGAAGCCATAAAGGTGGTTTTCTAAGAATATTTAAACCTAATTTAACTTAACCTTAAATCTAAGTCCCATATTGCCATTCCTCCATACCTCCAACTCCATCATGCATTTTCACAGACAAATAGACAGATAAAAGTAAGCACAAATAGGTTACAATTACTACAGGTAACAAATACACATTTAACATGGCAAGTACATATAGGCACACCGAATTAAAGCACAAGCAAGTAGTTCAAATAATATGCATATGATGCATGCCTGTCTTATCGCTGATGAGGCTCATCTGTCGGTTATCCAGCCAATCCGACAAGTCTGAATTGTACTTAGACTGTCCCCCAACGTGCATCCCCAATAGTCTATGCATAGCTTTATCTCAAATAATCAATATTGCTGAGTGGGGGTAACATTCCCGGGAATTTATATAGTGCCCGGTCACACTTACGTCGTAGGGTCAACAGAATATCGAGTTTTCAACTTGGTACACGTGGTGGCAAGCCACGGCACTTAATCCAGGGAACCTCGTATCTCAGATCATTAAATCATTCAAGCCATATTAATAATTCAATTATAATTCATCAACATCCACATCATTCTCAATCGCATCTCATTCATCATCATACATCAATCATATTCAATCCTTATCCTTCATTATCACACCTCCCATTTGTCCATCAATAGTTCTATTTCAAAACATAATTCATTCTTTTCTAAATGAATCAAACTTAAAACATACTCATTTTCTTAATAACTCAAAATCAAACCATATAACCTTTGAATCTAAATCTTTTTAAATAATCATATAAAAAAAATTCTAATTTTTTTTATAAAATTTTGACAGCATCTCCTCTAAAACTCGGACTTTGCCACCATTTTCGGGTCCAAACCTGCATTCTTTTCAATTCAACATGCCCTTCCTCATCATCATAACAATCACCACAATAAATCTACCTCAAATCAACAATTATACTCATACAATATTCAAATCCAACAACCAAAATTCAACTAAGAATCATAATTAACATATCCTAGGCTTTTAACACAAAATACCTCATTATCACAACAACCTCCACAATAGTTATACCTCAAATCAATAATTCACCAAATCACCAATTAATCAACAAGCACCAAACCAACCATGTTCATCAACAGGATACTAAGTATTAAATATACACATGCAGTCCAACTTATCCTATGGTCATCTAGCCTAAGTTTTCACAGAACATTATATATTAAATTCAAGAAACCTAAACCATACCTTAGCCTATTCCCAAGTATTATTCCAAGACAATTTTCCTAATAGGTCACAGCTCTCAAAACCTCAACTAATCCGCTTCCTCCAAGTTTCAGTATTCACAATTTCAAGCTCCAATTATTTATTCACAACCTAATACACATTCATAACACATATATATCCAATTTAATATTCAAAGTTCAAATTCAATAAAATTAAAATAAAATGATCATATCCTCACCTTACCCAATCTTCACATAAGCAAGAGTGAACGTTTTTCTCAAGCTAATTAGATCATAAAACATTAGAAATCAAAGAAATTCAACCTTCCCATTGAAAATTTGAAAATTGGGGGAAAGAGGGTTGAGAGTGATTAAATAAGTTACCAGTGAAATTATTTCGGTAGAAACGTAGAGTTCGACGCGGTGAACGCGTGGCAGCAAACGGTGCAGCGATTGGAGCTCGGACGGAGAAGTTACGGGAGTTGAAAATTTGTCGTAGGAGGTTCGGGAGTGTTTTCTTCTCCCTGGGGTTCTTCACGATGCAGTAGGTGAAATGAAGAAGAAAGGGGCTTTCAGGCTCATTTAAAGTGTTGGCCCAGTTGGACCGACAGTCCGGTTCAGATCTGGTTCAACTGGTTCGGTCCGTCCAGTCCAATCTTGGATCGTTTTCTTCAAAATTAGTGTCAAAATTTTCGTTTTGATGTGCTCTATCCTAATTATCTACTAATTAATCGGAGTTTACAAGGTCTCTCTTGGTAGTAATTGCCTTAATTGTATAGGGACCCAACTAAAAAAAAAATTGGGGCAGGGACTTAAATAAAAGGGAAAAAAAGTGAAGGGACTCAACTAAAAAAAATTGGTGCAAAGATTCAATTAAAAGGAAAAAAAGTATAGGAACCAAATTAAAAATTTCGCAAAACTATAGAATCAACAGAGTAATTAAACCTAATAAATATTTAAAGAAAGAGAAGTAAAAATATAGATTAAAAAGATAAACGGTAAAAATTTAAAACTAAATAAAAAAACTAAAAATATATGCATATATATAATTTACTTATTATAATTTTATAAATTTATTTGGATTATATTATTTTATTAATTTTAATTTTTATAGAACATAAAGATAGAGAATGAGAGAAAAAAAGAGAAAAAGATAAAGAAAAAGAACGAGACAGATTGTTAATTTTGGAAAAAAATATTATATTTTAATTATAATGAAAGAATATCTCCTAATATACTTTAGTTTGTCAAATTAAAAATATAAAATATAAAATATAAATTATAAGTTATGTATAGAATGAAAAGAATAGAGAGAAATAGAAAATTGGAGAGATGTTAAAAAGAGGATGGAGAAAAGAAGTTGTTAATTTTAAAAGAAAATATTTTATCTCAATTTTAACGAGAGTGTCGTGCGATAGATTTTGGTTATTTAATAATATAGTATAGTTATATTTTAGTTTTAATGAAAAATGCTAGAAGGTCATTAAAATTTATTATTTTTGTCCATTACTTGCCATCAACTTTAGCATTGATTGCTACATTAATGCTAATTGATGGCCAAAAATATTAAATTTTAATGGTTATCTAGCATTTCTTAATTTGAATTTTAATATTTCAATTTTTATTTTAATTACAATTAGAAAATATAATATTACATAATTTAATTGTCAAATTTATAATTAGTCATTGTTAATGATATATAAAAAATATAGAGTGGACGAAAAATAGAAGAGATAGAAAAAAGAAAAAATCTTTAATTTAAAAAAAATTAATTACAATTATAATAAATAAATAACATGTGACATATTTTAATTATAAAATTAGTAATATAAAATATATAATAAATTTATGTAATGTGATAAATATAAATTTATCATTTTAATTTTTTAAATTAAAAAAATCACTATAAAATCCGAGATCCAGCTCTTTGGACATACTTTTCTTGTTATTTCAAAAACAAACTTGGGTGATCAAGACTTTGTACCGTTGGAGAATAAATAAATAAATAGGAATGAGAAGTAGATATGGAAATAAAATAGAGAGAATAGGAAGATTTTACTAAAACTCTTTAATATGTATATTTCTTTATAATTGAGATTTTATAACACACTTTCAATAATAATATACTCAATATAACATATATTGTAATTTATTCGAAGGTATATATTCCTTCTAAACTTTGTTTATGCTATTTATCTAGAGTTAATGTTCAAATTCATCCCTAAAAGATCATGCAATTTTCATTTTCGTCTTTGAATGATTTTTTTTAATCAAATTAGTCCTTGAAAGATAAACTGTTAGTCAAATTAGTCCTTCCGTCAATTGGATAATGACGTGTCACGTGGCATGATGATGTGACACGCCACGTGGCAGGTCAGTAACACGTAGCATGTCACGTGACAGGTCTGCCACGTATCACTTGACATATAAAAAAGTTTTCAATTAGTCAAAATAGTCTTTGAAAGTCCATACGTAAGTCATTTTCATCCCTCAAATTTTAAAAATTAGTCAAACTAGTCCTTATATAATTTTTTTTATTTTTTCTTTATAAAATTATCTCGCTCCTTTAATTCTTCTCAAAATCTCTCTTATTCTTTTCTATTCTAAAATCTTTTTTGTTACATTACTACATTTTGCTGGAATATATATATATATATATATATACTCAAAATTGAAATATATGTATTTATTAATCTAAACAAAGTTATATGCTCAAAATCAAAATTTATGTATGTTAACCTAAACAAAGTTATACCACTTTTTTTTTCTACTACATCTTTTTTTTTTTCATTACGGTATTACTTATATATAGGAGGTAATGATAGTGATACTTAGAGTCAACATTTAAGAAGATTCACAAATTTTGTTTCAATTTCAAACTTTACAAAATATTAAAAATTTGTTGGTTAATTATTATTATTATTATTATTATTATTATTATTATTATTATTATTATTATTATTATTATTATTATTATTATTATTATAAATGAATTGCTTCTTAAGCGTAATACGTGTAAACATCATAATAAATTTTTGTGTGTTTCATATGTTTGAGACAAATTATATAATTTTTCTTTTAATTTCACAAATCAATGAGATAAAATGAAATAGGAAACATTATACCTATGCATAACACATGCTATTCCGCACTAGTACATTATATAAATAAATATGCTTCGTATTAAAATAAAATTTCATTTGTTTTAAATGAAATATTTAAAAAATTATATTAGAATATTAAGATTCAAAAATGATTCCATAAAACAGATTTTCAATTATTGAGCTTTATCATATAAATTAAATAATAATAAAAATTATAATTTTAAAAAATTTAAAAGATTTAAAATTTAAAATAATTACTATATTATTTAGTAAAATTTAAAATATTAAATTTTTAAATATATAATCAACAATAATTTGATAAACTCGTTTAAATAAAAAAAATTCACATAAAAAATTACAATTTGAAAATGTAAAATTTTAAAATACAAATGACAAAATAACTTTATAAAAATTTAATTATTTTTATTATTTTATATAAAGAGAATTTTGTTTATTAAGATTTAAAAAATAATATTTAAATTAGTAGTATAAAAAAATATTATAAATTTAATATTATAAAAAAATTATATAAGGACTAGTTTGACTAATTTTTAAAATTTGAGGGGTGAAAATGACTTACGTTTGAACTTTCAAGGACTATTTTGACTAATAGAAAACTTTTTTATATGTCAAGTGATACGTGGCATGACTTGTCACGTGGCGTGCCACGTGTTACTGACCTGTCACGTGGCGTGTCACGTCATCATGCCACGTGACACTTAATGTGACACGTCATCATCCAATTGACAGAAGGACTAATTTGACTAACAGTTTATCTTTCAGAAACTAATTTGATTAAAAAAATCATTTGGAGACGAAAATGAAGATCGCGTGATCTTTCAGGGACGAATTTGAACATTAACCCTGTATCTATCTTTTGACATTGATTTGGAACCTTTTTATATAGGTGGGTTTGTTTTTGCATTTGAAAGGTGAAAAGCATGTTTTTTTAACGCAAATTTTTCATTTGGCTAATTTGTTTTATAAACATAGAAGTGTTCAAATTTACATTTCCAAAAAGCAATAAATTTTAATTTCTGCATTTTATTAATTAATTTATGTGTTTTTTTAATTTTTTATCAACCCTATCATTCATACATGTTATTATTTTATTTATAAAATTTTTATTATTTTTTTAAGAATACTAAAAAAATATTATATAAAAAAGATACTAAAACAAAGTATAAAAAGATTAAATATACATAAAATAATAATATTATAATTTAGTGGCATATCATTTTTAATAATTATCTATTTAAAAGTGATTTTAATTAATATTATTTAAATAATATTTATTTTATCAAAATTAATTTTAATATAAAATTATCAAATATAAATTATATTGACACAAATTTACTTTTATCTAAAATCAATTTTATTTGAATTTCAGTTTGACAAAAGCCAATCCAAACACACACATAAATATCCTACAACATTAACATAGTTGCCACATTAAAATTGAAATAATAGTTGCCAAATTAGATTTGAATCAATAGTTTGGTGATGCGCCTATTGACATCCAAAATATAATAATAAATTAATAATACTATAACATTTTTTATGTCAATTAGGATATATTTTGTTAAAATTTTATTTAAAAAAAATCCAATATAAAAAATTTTTAAGTGAAAAAAAGAGTACAATATAATGATGAGAACGGTCTCGTTAAAAATTTTGTAAAAAAAATTTAATAAAAACAAAAATTTGATTAAAAAAAGAGTATAGTCTCTCTCTTTATTATTAGCATCACTTAAGATATCGAAATCGACACATTTCGATCTGGTATACCAATTTTTCAAATGAAAATGTTAGAAGTGACTGAATAAATCTGTCAAATTATCTCTTAAACGAATCTGTTGAACATCGATTATTCTTTTGAAGATAATGCGTGAAGAAGAATTTTAAAAAAATTGCTTTATTCTATCATCTTTGATATATTCACCTTTAAGTTGATCAATGCATGCTACATTATTTTCATACAAAATGGTTGAAACTATTTTTTTTATTAGATAGTCTACATGACGATTCAATATATTAAATCAAATCTCTAAGCCAGAAACATTAACGACTTGTTTCATGTATCACAAATATTATAAATGATTAGAGGATGTTGCTACTATAGTCTATTTTGTGGATCTTCATGATATAGCTGTATCACCATATGTGAATAGATACCCGATTTGAGATTTGTATTTGTGTGAATCAAATAAATATCCTGCATCTTCATAGTCAACTAATTGTGACTTGGATTCATATGGATAAAATAGTTCCATATCAATTGTTCTGCAAAGATATCGAAAAATTTGTTTGACTCTATTCTAATGTCTTTTGGTTGGAGATGAATTGTACCTTGCTAATAAATTTACAACGAATAATATATAAGGTCGTGTATTATTAATGAGATACATTAGTCCTCCAATGACACTAAGATATGGTACTTAAGGACTAAGAACCTTTTCATTTTCTTCTTTAGGACGGAACGGGTCCTTTTTCATATCCAAAGATCTTACGATAATTGGAATACTTAATGAATGTGACTTATCCACATAGAATCTGTTCAAGATCTTTTCTGTGTAAGTTGTTTGATGAGTAAAGATCCCTTTATTTGTACGTTCGATTTGCATATCAAGACAAAATTTAGTCTTTTCGAGATCTTTTATTTCAAACTCTTCTTTTAGAAATTTTATAATTGTTGGAATCTTTTCAAGAGTTCTACTAATATTTAAAACATCAACATACACAACAATTATAATGAATCCAAATGTAATTTTTTTATGAAAACACATGGACATACATCATTGTTCTTGAATCTTTTTTTATCAGATACTGAATAAGACGATTATATCACATTAGTTCGAATTGCTTTAAACCTTATAAAAATCTTTGCAATTTGACCAAATATAATCCCTGAAAACATTCATTAGATGGTTTAGATATCTTAATTCCTTCAGAGATTTTCATATAAATATCACGATCTAATGACTTGTATAAATAAATTGTCATCATATCCATTAGATGCATATCAAACTTATGGTATATAGATAAACTGATCAGATAATGCAATGTAATTCCATCCACTATAGAAAAATATGTTTTTTCATAATCGATTCTAAGTCTTTGTAAAAATCCTTGTGCAATAAGTCTAGCCTTATACGAGCTACAGGTCCATACACTTCATATTTTGCAATTGAGTCTAATTATGCTTTCATAGTTTTTTTCTATTTTGGCCAATTATTTTCTATCAACATTCTTCGACCGTTCTTCGCTCAAGATCATCATTTTCATGCATGATGTGAAATGCCATATGATATACAAATATTTTATTGACAATTGTCTCATTTCGGTTCTATTTTCCTCCCATAAATATATAATTTATCGAGATCTCATTATTTTTATAATTTTCTAATTTTTCAAGTACCTGGACATCTTCTAGCGTTAAAACTACATCATAATTTTGAACAACTGCTAGTATCTTTACTATGTTTTATATTTTTCAATAGAAATAATATTTGTGTTTTTTTTCGAGGATCTTAGCCTTTGAAACCGACAGATCTACTACGCTTCTGGCATTAATTTATTTCGGTAGTCATTTGTCTAACTGGAACATTAATTTGAATTGGGGCATTTTCAGCTAGTATATAGAATTTAATTATCCTTTTCGTATCAGAAAATGTATCAAGCAGTTCATTTGCTATTCGTTACAAATATATAATCTTTTGAATTTCTAGTTCATATTGTCCTAATCGTGGATCTAGATGCATCAAGGACGATGGAATCCAATTAAGTTCTTTTTCAAGTGGTTTATCCACTCTCCCTAATGTTAAAAATATTGATTTATCAAAATGACAATCTGCAAATCAGACTTTAAATATATCTTCGGTTTGTATCTCAATATACCTCACAATAAAGGGAGAATCATATCCAACATATATCCTTAATTTTCTTTGGTGTCCTATATTGGTGCGATTAAGTGAGCCAACTGAAACATATATTGGACATCCGAATATTCTTAAATAAAAAATATTTGGTTGTTGGCCAAAATCTAACTGTAGAGGAGAGAATTTGTGGTAATTCGTTGGCTTTAAACAAATAAGTGATACGGCATGCAAAATGGCATGCCCCAAGTAGATGTTGAAAGATTTGTTCTCATAAGTAAGATTCTAGCAATCAATTAGATTTGTTTAATAAGTGGCTCTACTAGTCCATTTTGTATATGAATATGAGCTACTGGATGTTCAATACTTATACTATTGGCCATACAATAAGTATCGAAAACTTAGGAGATAAATTCGTCAACATTATCAAGACGAATTATTTTGATTGGATTTTTTAAAAATTGTGCTTTGAATCAAATAATTTGAGTAAGTAATATCGTAAATACCAAGTTGAAAAAAGACAATAAATACACATGTGACCAGGAGCAAAACTACCTACTATGGAGGGAGGGAGTGCCCCCAAAATTCTTTACAAAACTAATAAAATTAAAAGAATGACCCCTTAAAAAATATATGGTCTCTCCCCTTTGAAAAATGTATGGCTTTTCGTAATTCCCATTCAAAAAGTGGGTGCAGTAAAGAATAATTTGAAACTAGTGTGTTATTTGGGCCATGGGTCATATACTTAGTTAAAAAAAAAGTCTTAATCCATATTAAAAGTGAAGAGAATCTAAAACGACAGCAACAACAAGTTAACAAATCACTTGTTCAATTTTTTTTCTTTTTTCAAACAGAAAATAAAATATTACTCCATATTTTTATTATTTTCATTATCATTTATAAGATAGCAAGTAGTTTTTGGTCTTCCATGATCATTTCTCATTCTTCTTTCTTTTATAAGTTATTTCTTTTATTTATTTGTTTTGGAATAATGTATGTATTTATTTATTTATCTAGTTTATAATCTTATAATAATAATTTAAGTTTTTGAAAGAAATTGAAGATGATAATCATGTAATTATAATACTATTCTAGCATGTATTGTTTTTAATTTTTTTCTCTTATTATTAATTGTTTGTGATATTGATATTATTGATTTATAAAAATAAAATTAATTGAGTTTAATTAAGTTGCATAATGTTTATCTTATTATTTATGTAAATTCTCAATTGTAAGAATTTAGTTGAATTATGGGTAAGATGAAAATAATAAACACTTTTTTTAAAAGGACGACTAGCCAGAAGAGTGAAGATGTTTCTAATATTGTTATATCAACACCAACCCCTTCAATACTTGATGCATCAAACATGAATACTTTAACTCCTCAACAAGATAGTTCAAATTCAAAGCACCAACAATGACTGAACAATGGAAGTATGTCATTTGGTAAGAGATCCAAGATTTCGACCAATAATTTGGAAGTTTTATCCAAGTAAAAGAGATGAAATTAGTCAAGTTTATCTTAAAGTTGGGTCAAATCAACCAATACTTGATAATTATCCATTCTCGAGCGATACAAGTCATCGTCGTCATTTTCAAGCTTCTTGGTTTGAATTATACCCTTCATGTTAGAGTATTAAATTGAAGATGATGCTATATATTGTTTAACATGCTACCTATTTGCTATGGAATCTTCAATCAACACAGGTTCAAATGCTTTCATTGAAAATAGCTTCAAGAATTGGAAGAAGGTAAATAGTGAAAAAGATTGTCCTCATTTGAATCACATTGGCAAAAATCCCAATTCGTTCCATCAGAGGGCAAGATGATTTGCTGAAGTATTCACAACATGTTGATACACTTATGAAATGACAAACATTAGAGGAAATTGAGAATAATCGACGTAGATTTAGAGTATCTATGGATTGTGTTAGACGGTTGACTTTTCAAGGTTACGCTTATAGAGGCCATAATAAAAGCTCGAGTTTAGATAATCGAGGTACCTTTATTAAATTGTTAAAGTTTTTGGGTTCTTACAATAGTAGTGTCCAAAAATTTGTTTTAAAAAATGTTCCTAGATTTGTTAAATATACTTCAAGTGATGTTCAAAAAGAAATTCTACGTGTTCTAAATACAATGGTGAGACACTCAATTAGAAAGGATATTGGAGATGCCAAATTTTGTATCATCATTAATGAAGCTGTGATGAATCTAAAAAGGAGCAAATGCTATTGTTTTGAGATTTGTTGATGTAGATGATTTTGTTCGTGAACGCTTCTTTGATCTTGTACATATTAGTGATACTAGTGCTTTGACTTTGAAAAAAGAACTGGTATCTGTGCTTTCTATTTATAATCTCCAAATAAAAAATATTCGAGGTCAGGGCTATGATGGTGCTAGTAATATGAGAGGGGAATGGAATGGTTTACAAGCTTTATTTCTCAATGATTGCCGACAAGTATATTATGTCCATTGTTTTGCTCATAGATTGTAGTTAGCACTAGTGGCTGCTTTAAGGGAAGTACTTCAAATTCATGAATTTTTCACACAATTGACTGCTATTGTAAATATTGTTAGTGCATCTTGCAGACGACATGATCAACTATAAGAAGCTCAAGAAATTGAAAATGTAAAATTGATTCCCATTGATGAGCTAGAAATAGATCAAGGTGCAAATCAAGTGGGCACATTATAAAAAACTGGAGATACAGGATGAAATTCTCACTTTCATTCTATTTGTAGCTTGATAAGAATGTTTGCAACTACTCATACCATTCTTAATAACATTATTAATGATGGTACAACTTCTGTTCAAAGAGGTGAGGCTTATGGTGCCAATAAAATGCTATCCTCATTTGAATTTGTTTTTTCGTTACATTTGACGAAGGAAATTATGAGGATTATTAATATTTTATGCCAAGCATTACAACAAAAATCTCAAGATATTTTAAATGTAATGCATGTTGTTTTCACATCAAAATTACTTCTTCAAAAATTGACGGATAATGGTTGGTGCAATTTACTTGAGATGGTTAAGAAGTTTTGTGAGAAACATGAAATTGACATCCTTGATATGAGTACACAATACACGGTTGGAAGAGATCGATCTCATAAATCAAAGATAACAATTGAGCATCATTATCGGGTAGATGTATTTTTGGCAGCACTTGACTCTCAAATACAAGAGTTAAATAGTAGATTCAATAAGGAAACCATGGAGCTTTTGACTTTAAGTACTACTTTGGATCCTAAAGACAATTTTAAGTTGTTTAATATTCAAAATATATACAAGTTAGTTGAAAAGTTTTATCCTTCAGATTTTTCTAATCATGAAAGAATTCTTTTGAATGCTCAATTGCAACATTATGCATTTGATATATCGAATCATCTAAAAGATGTTGGGACACTTTCTGAGTTATGCCAAAGATTAAAAGAAATGAAAAAATCAAGAACTTATCATTTGGTTAATAGACTGATTCGCAATGTCTTGACTCTTCCAGTATCTACAACAACAATAGAAAGAGCTTTCTCGGCAATAAAAATTATTAAAATAAGGCTTCGGGGTAAAATGGCAGATGAATTTCGTGCAGATAATTTAGTCATTTACATTGAAAAAGAAATTGCAGCTACTTTCAGTATAGATTCAATAATAGATAACTTTGAATCAAGGAAAAAACGTCGAACTCAATTGTCTATGTAAATTACAAATTTTAATTCATTTCAGCTCTAGTAATATTATTATTAATTTTTTCATTGCATAAGTTATGATTGTGATTTAAATTATTTACATGAAGCATAATACATTTTTTAATAATTTTGCAGGAAATGTCTAAAAAGAAATTAAATAGTATTTGAAGATTCTAAAAGTAAGTATGCAACAACCTATATTTACAATATTTGAAATTAGTTTTGAGATATTTGTATCTAATTATTTTAATATACGATATGTTCAATTATCTTATAAAAAAGTAAATTCTAAGTCTTAGTTGTTATTTTTAATTAAAATTATATATATAGTTATTTTTTATTTTTTGTTAAAATAAAAAACTAAAAAAATATTCACCCCCTGCTAAATATTGTCTAGCTTCGCCTTTATGTGTGACAATCTCGAAAATGCATCTATTAGGACCATAAAATATCTAAAAGATTCACATAGTGGATGAATTGGTCCATATATATCGCCTTGAAACCTTTCCGAAAATTTAGGAGTAGATTTAAATCCAATCTTTACTGATGATAGTCTTAAAATTACCTTTTTTCTTAGAATATATAGCACAAATAAAATTCACTAAATTTAATAATCTTTCGATTTTTTAGCAAATGTCCATGTGAGTTTTCAATAATCTTTCGCATCATAGTTATTCTAGGATGACCCAATCGGTCATGCCAAATAATGAAATTATTTTGATTAGTATACTTCTGGTTTACAATAGCATGTGATTCAATAGTACTAATTTTAGTATAATCTAACCAAACGAAAGTGAAGGTATTTTTTCAGTATAACTTTTTTATTTGAATCACTAATTGTGATGTATATGTACTCATCATTTGTCTCATTCATAGTATCAATATAATATCCATTTTGACGAATATCTTTAAAATTTAACAAATTTTTTGAACGCTTAGCAGACAATAATGTATTATTTATTATGAATTTTGTTTCTCTAGAAAATAAAATAATAATTCTTTCAGAGTCTTCAATCACATTATCTGAAGTAATAATAATATTAACAAATTTTTCTTTAGAAATAAGATAAACAAAATTAAATATTATTTTTAATAATGATATACTTGTACTTTCTATAAGATAAATATCTTTATTATATGTTTTTATTATTTTCTTTAAAAATAAAAAATAATAATTAAATCATAATATAAAGAATTTTAAAATATTTTATATATGTGATAGAAAAATAAAATAAAATAAAATAAATGTATAAACAATAAAATCGTATTTTTGAACAGTAGGTATACCAAAAAAATTTTGAGAGATGATTTGAATTCTTAATAAAAACGTAAACATAAATATTTTAATGAATATTATATTCAAATGCATCAAACTTTAGATTCAAATTCATGGAAAACAAAATTCAACAAAAATTTTTTTTACATTATTTCAATGACATAAAAAATATAGAAAACGATGAACCAAACTATTAATTTTTTTTATTATTGATTAAATAATCAATATTTTCTTTAAAATTCTCAAAAAAGTTAAATATTTCGTAATGAATGACATAATTTTTAACAATATTTTTTAAAATAAAATTTGCTTTTATTCATTTATCATCTTTCTTTTAAAGATGCTTGATAAAGATTAATTAAGTACTTTGGATACGTGACAAGTGACTCTTATCACTACAATAAAAGTATTTATTTTCTATTTTTTTATTCTACTTATTATTTCTTTTATGATTATCCCGTTTTTGGTGATATTTTTTCTTGTAAATTTTTTTTCTTTTATAATTTTTTTTATCAAAATCTTATAATTTGTCACATTTATTTTAGAAAATAGGACAGTACCAATAGACGCGCTTCATAATT
Source organism: Arachis hypogaea (assembly GCF_003086295.3). Taxonomy (NCBI): domain Eukaryota; kingdom Viridiplantae; phylum Streptophyta; class Magnoliopsida; order Fabales; family Fabaceae; genus Arachis; species Arachis hypogaea. The sequence continues at coordinate 104,899,666 of NC_092041.1, read as the reverse complement.
TTTAATGAGCAATTTATTATTTTGTTTAGGAACAAAGAGGCAAAAAATTTAGTTTAGAATATTTTTAAATCATTTTTTTATATTGCTGCTATAGGAGTACATTCGAAGCATGAAAAGTCGAGTAAGTTTTTTTCTAACATATTGTTATTAGTTATCTTTTTCACATTATTTTATTCACGAGGTAATTCAAAACATTGTGAAATTATATTCATTTATGAATTTAAAATTTTGTAAGCGCAAATATATCCATTCATAACAGACTTGAGGAAGTATCACAGTTTTTTAGTGATTATACATTTTCTATGTTCTATCACATATATGTAGGATCTTTTAAGTAAGGTATTTATTCTTCAATACTTTGTCAAGATGACTACAAATGAAGATCATGTTGTGATAAGAATGCTTTATCACATCTTATGTGGATGTCCATTCTCAAGGATGATTGTATTTAATATAGTTTGAAAAAGTAAAGCCTTGCACATGTATAAATAGGGGCACAGGCGCTTTTTACACACAACAAGCAATAAACAATTCTCTCTCTCCCTTACGTTGCAATACTTCTCTCTCTTTACATTTCTTTATTTTATATTTGTTACCTCTTCCTTATTTATTTATTTAGTTATTTTATAACACGTTATCAGCATGAATCTCTAACGAAGTTTTAGGAAGACTTCAGAAAAATGGCAAGGACATATTCTAAAGATATTTGCCTTGTGGATAGTGCAAGTTCGCACACTATTCTTAAAAGTACTATATATTTTACCCATCTTGTGCCAAAAGAAGAATATGTTAATACTAATATTGGCTCAGGCAATGTGATAGAAGGCTCCGGAAGAGCTATAATTTTGTTTTCTGGAGGAACAAAATTTATAATAAATAATGTACTATTATCTACCAAGTCTCTGAGGAACTTGTTGAGTTTCAAAGATATTTGCCGAAATGGATATCATATTGAAACAATAAATGAGGGAAATCATGAGTATTTATGTATCACAACTCATGATTCAAATAAGAAAGTTATATTAGAAAAGTTACCCTCACTTTCATCTGGGTTATATTATACCAAGATTAGTGCAATTGAATCACATACCATTGTAAACCAGAAGTTTACTAGCCCAAATAAATTCATAACTTGGCATGATAGATTGGGTCATCCGGAAACAACCATGATGAGGAGAATTATTGAAAACTCCCATGGACATTCACTAAAGAATCAGAATATTTTTAAAACTAGTGAATTTTGTTGTGCTGCATGTTCTCAATGGAAGTTAATTTTAAGGCCATCACAAGTAAAGATTGGATTTAAGTCCCCTGAATTCCTAGAAAGGATTCAAGGTGATATATGTGGACCTATTCATCCACCATGTAGATCTTTTAGATATTTTATGGTCCTAATAGACGCATCTTCAAGATGGTCACATGTGTGCATATTATCTTCTCGCAACCTGGCGTTTGTGAGATTACTGGCTCAAATTATTTTATTAAAAGTACAATTTTCAGAAAATCCAATCAAAGCAATTCGTCTTGATAATGCTGGTGAATTTACTTCCTAAGCTTTTAATGCTTATTGTATGGCTAATGGAATAAGTGTTGAAAATCTAGTAGCTTATGTTCACACACAAAATGGGTTAGCAGAATCACTTATTAAACACCTCCAATTAATTGCTAGACCCTTGCTTATGAGAACAAATCTTCCAACCTCGGTATGGGGGCATGCTATTTTACATGCCGCAGCACTTATTCGTTTGAGGCCAACGAGTTACCATCGGTTCTCTCCTATGCAATTAGCTTTTGGCTAGTAGCCAAATGTTTCCCATTTAAGGATATTTGGGTGTGCGATATATGTTCCCATTGCACCATCTAATTGCACCAAAATGGGACCCCAAAGAAAATTGGGGATATATGTTGGATATGATTCTCCCTCTATAGTGAGGTATCTTGAGATACAAACTGGAGATGTATTTAAAGCCTGGTTTACGGATTATCATTTTGATGAATCAAAATTTCCAATATTAGGGGGGAGAGAATAAGCTTCCTGAAAAGGAACTTAATTGGAATGCATCATCATTGATGCATTTAGATCCTCGATCAGGGCAATGTGAACTTGAAGTTCAAAAGATTATACATTTGCAAAGAATAGCAAATGAATTATCTGATGTATTTTCTGATACAAAGAGGATAACCAAGTCGTATATACCAGCAGAAAATGCCCCAATTCGAATTGATGTCCCAGTTAGAAAAATTGCCACTGAAGCAAATTCACGCCAGAAGCGTGGCAGGCCTGTCGGTTCCAAAGACAAAAATCCTCGAAAAAGAAAAGAGGTAAATACGATTCCTGTTGAAAAAGACATAGTAAAGACACCTGCAGTTGTCCAAAATTCTGATATAGTTTTAACGCCAGAAGACGTTCAAGTACCTGAAAATTATGAAAATGACGAGATCTCGATAAATTATGTCTTTACAAGAAAGAAATGGGACCGAAATAAGACAATTGTCAATGAAATATTTGTATATAATGTGGCAATGAATATCATGCATAAAAGTAAGGATCTTGAGCCAAGATCAATCGAAGAATATCGACAAAGGAATGATTGGCCAAAATGGAAAGAAGCCATGAAGGCTGAGTTAGACTCACTTGCAAAACGTGAAGTCTTTGGACCTGTAGTCCGTACACCAGAAGATGTAAAACCTGTTGGATACCGATGGGTATTTGTGAGAAAACAAAATGAGAAAAATGAAGTTGTGCGCTACAAAGCCCGACTTATGGCATAAGGTTTTTCACAAAGGCTCGGTATAGATTATGAAGAAACATATTCCCCTGTAGTGGATGCAATAACATTGCGTTATTTGGTCAATTTATCTGCATATCATAAACTACATATGCATTTAATGGATGTGGTAACAGCCTATTTATACGACTCATTAGATCGGGATATCTATATGAAAGTCCCTGAAGGACTAAAGATATCTAAACCATCCAATGAATATTCGCAAGGGTTATACTCAGTCAAGTTGCAAAGATCTTTATATGGTCTGAAGCAATCTGGACGAATGTGGTATAATCGTCTTACTGAGTATCTGGCCAAAAATGGATTCAAGAATGATGATATCTGTCCATGCGTTTTCATAAAGAAATCTACATCTGGGTTCATTATAATTGCTGTGTACGTTGATGATTTAAATATTATTGGAACTCCTGAAGAGATTCCAACAATTATAAAAAATCTAAAAGAAGAGTTTGAGATGAAAGATCTTGGAAAGACTAAATTTTGTCTCGGCTTGCAGATTGAGCATACAAAAAATGGGATCTTTATTCATCAAACAACATACACAGAAAAAATCTTGAAGAGATTTTATATGGATAAGTCACATCCATTAAGTACCCCAATGATCATAAGGTCTTTGAATGTGGAAAAGGATTAATTCCGTCCTAAAGAAGAAAATGAAGATATCCTTAGTCCTGAAATACCATATCTTAGTGCCATTGGAGCGCTAATGTATCTTGCTAATAATACACGACCTGATATATCATTTGCTCTGAATTTACTAGCAAGATATAGTTCCTCTCCAATTAGAAGACATTAGAGTGGAATGAAATAGATCTTTCGATATCTTCATGAAACTGTTGATATGAGATTGTTTTATCCCTATGGATCCAATTCACAATTAGTTGGCTATGCAGATGCTGGATATTTGTCGGATCCACATAAAGGGAGATGTCAAATAGGATACCTATTCACATATGGTGGTATAGCTATATCATGGAGATCCACGAAACAGACGATTGCAGCAACATCCTCTAATCATGCTGAAATACTAGTGATACATGAAGCTAGTCGCGAGTGTTTTTGGTTGAGGAGTATGATCCAATATATTTTGTCATCATGTGGACTGATTGATCAGAAGATAGCTCCAACTGTCCTGTTTGAAAATAATACAGCATGTATTGTTCAACTTAAAGGCGGATATATCAAAGGTGATAGAACAAAGCATATTTCTCCCAAATTCTTCTTCACTCATGATCTTCAAAATCAAGGGACAATTGATGTCCAACGGATCCGCTCTAAGTGATAATCTGACAGATTTATTCACAAAGTCACTCTCAAAATCTTCGTTTGAAAGATTGGTACATCAAATTGGGATGCGCCGATTTCGAGATATAAAATAAGGTCGGCAAGAGGGGGAGACTGTACTCTTTTTTCCTTAATCAGGTTTTTCCCATTGGGTTTTTCTTTACAAGGTTTTTAATGAGGTAGTTCCCATCACAAAGGATAGTGTACTCTTTTTCCTTCACTAAAGTTTTTTTTCCCATTGAATTTTTCTTTAGTAAGGTTTTAACGAGGCAATAATCCTAAATGGTCATCTAAAGGGGAGTGTTGTGATAAGAATGCTTTATCACATCTTATGTGGATGCCCATTCACAAGGATGATTGTATTTAATATAGTTTGAAAAAGTAAAGCCTTGCACATGTATAAATAGGGGCATAGGCTGAAGCTTTTTACACACAACAAGCAATAACCAATTCTCTCTCTCCTGTATGTTGCAATACTTCTCTCACTTTACATTTCTTTATTTTATATTTGTTACTGATGCGTGAGCATCTTTCCTATCTTTTTCTAGTGAATTTGCATCTAATTTGTTGAGTTTAATAAAGAATTAATTATCTTTTAGCCAATATGAATGCTACTTTGAGTCTTTTGCAATTTTGCTTATTTTAGGTAGCATTCGGCTGGATTTGATGGAGTTTTTGCAGCACAAGAACAAAAGGTGATGGCAGCGAGGAGCGACGTGTACACATGACTGACACGTGCGCGTGATTTGGAGCTTTCAATGGCAACGCCTGCGTGTGACTGACGCGTACGTGTGATTTGAAGATTTGCTCAGCGACGCGTACGCGTGACCGACGCGTCCGTGTGACTTGCGAAAAAGACCATCGACGTGTACGCGTGACCGACGCGTCTGCGTGACTTGCGAAGAAGACCAGCGACGCGTACGCATGACTGACGAGTACGTGTGACATGCGCCACGTGCAGAAAACGTAGAAAATGCTGGGGTGATTTCTGGGCCCCATTTTAGCACCCAACTTAAGCGCTGATCCAGTAAAGTCAAGTGGTCCCCACATTACAAGACGCGGAGTAGTTAGTTAATTCTGATTTAAATTCAAATTTGATTTTAAAATAGGAAAAGATATTATTTTAATTTTAGAAATTAGATTTTAAATTAATTAGGATTAGTTATAAAAAGGGGAGACTTCTCTTCTATTGAGGAGGTTCCATAAAGGGGATTCCATTAGGGAATTCTATACAAATTTACATTCCGCATTCCATGAGCAACTAAACCTCTACTATTAAGGTTAGGAGCTCTGTCTATTTGTATAGATTGATTTTATTGCTTTTTTCTATTCTAATTCATGTATGGATTTATAATTTAAGAATTGTTTTCGCTCTTTATTTTATGAATTTGGGTGGAACGGAAGTATGACCCTCTTTCTATTTGAGTTCTTGTAAAATTTGGAAAAGCTCTTTACTTGAACAACAGCTTGAAAACATATTCTCCTAAATTTTAATTATCTGGATATAACGAGATACGTGACATATAATCCTTTTATTTTTGGGTAATTAGAGATTTTGTGGCATATAAACTGGAATTTGATCATCACCCTCTAATTGGAATTAATTGACCAAGGAATTGGCTGTTGATGAATTTTAGAGGAGACTAGAAAGGTCTAAGGAATTAGGGTCTAGTCACATATAGTTTGCCATAAATTAAATCCTACATGATTAAAATTGTTAGTAAGAAAAGTTAATCCGGAAGAATAGATAACTCTGAAGCCTTAACTGTCTCTCCAATATTTTATTTTCAACTTACTTACTTGCGTACCTGCCTTCTGATATTTTCAAATTTAAACCTTTTGAATATCTCAAAACCTTTTTTGCTTGCCTAACTAAGCCAATCAATCAATCAGTGTTGCTTGATCCATCAATTCTCGTGGGATCGACCCTTACTCATGTAAGGTATTACTTGGTACGACCCGGTGCACTTGCCAGTAAGTTTGTGGGTTATTAAATCACCGCACCAAGTTTTTGGCGCCGTTGCCGGGGATTGATAGTGATTAACAACTATTAGTTGTTTTATTGCTTAGATTAGGCGTTTTATTTTTAATTTTATTAAAATCTATTTTAAAAAAAATAATTTCGAAAAAAATTTAATAAATAAATAGCACCAATATTTTTCTTAATTTCTGAAATTATGTTTAGTGTTTCCTAGTTAGTTTTATTTTAATTTTTTCTTATTTTAATTCTTAAAATTCTATTTTTTCTTCTTTGCTTTCCTATTTACCACATGGTGCGTCTAATCTTTTTTGGTGTTTTGTGCTAAGGATAAATAATGGAGAGAGATCACATGGGTTACTACTCACACCCGAGTAGTGATTCATATTATGGTGGATGGAGGAACTATCCAAATTGCGGTTGGCAAAGTCAAAACCAAAGAAACTTCAATGCTCTATGTTCCAACTATCAAGAACCACTATCTCCATATTCATACCAAGAACCATCCTCTTTTTACACTTATCAAGAATCATCATCTCTTTCTTATGCATATTAAGAGCCATCATCTCCTTATCCATCTCAAATACCATCACATCTTGAGCTTCTCATGAAAGAATTCCTACATGATATAAAGACAAGTGTCAAAAATATAGAGAAATATGTGCTAATGATGATCAAGAACCAAGAAGAGGAACAAGCAGATTCATTTCCAAGAGATACAATGCAAGATCCTATGAAAGAAAGTGAGAAAATCCATCAAAGGAGTTTATACTCCAGTGAATTAGAGAACTTTCCAACCTCACATATGGAAGAAGAGGAAGATGCACAACCTCCCATGCCCTTGGTAAGCAATGAAGAAGAGATTGAATTAAAAGAAAGCTACCAAGAGGAAGAGATTGAAATTGAGGAAGCTTGCAAATAGGTAGAAGAATTCAAAGAAGAACACAAGGGAGTGGAGCTTGCAATACCTCTTCCAAAGCCATCACCATCCAATACAATATTCAAGTGGGTAAAATTCCTATCCTTAACCTTTACTTTCTGATGAGCGGATAATTTATACGCTTTTTGGCATTATTTTTAGATAGTTTTTAGTAGGATCAAGCTACTTTTTAGTATATTTTTATTAGTTTTTAAGCAAAATTCACATTTCTGGACTTTACTATGAGTTTGTGTATTTTTTTTGTGATTTCAGGTATTTTCTGGCTGAAATTGAGGAATCTGAGCAAAAATCTGATTCACAGGCTGAAAAAGGACTGCTGATGCCGTTGGATTCTGACCTCCCTGCACTCGAAATAGAATTTTTGGAGCTAAAGAAACCTAAATGGCGCGCTCTCAACACCGTTAAAAATAGATATCTAGGACTTTCCATCAATATATAATAGTCCATACTTTGCTTGAGTTTTGACGTCGCAAACTGGCGTTCAAACACCAACTTCCTGCCCTATTCTGGCGTTAAACACCAAAAACAGGATAGAAGCTACAGTTAAACGCCCAAACTAGCATAAAAAGTGGCGTTTAACTCCAAGAAAAGTCTCTACACATGAAAATTTCAATGCTCAGCCCAAGCACACACCAAGTGGGCCCGAAAGTGGATTTCTGCATCATTTACTTATTTTTGTAACCCTAGTAACTAGTTTAGTATAAATAGGACTTTTTACTATTGTACTCACATATTTTGGACTTTTGACATCTTTGGATTATCCTTAGATCGTCTTTGGAACATTTTTCCTTACTTTTGCATCATCACTTTTGTATTTTCAACGGTGGAGTTTCTACACACCATACCTTAAGGTGTGGAGCTCTGCTGTTCCTCGAGTATTAATGCAAAATACTACTATTTTTTATTCAATTTATGCTTATTCTTATTCTAAGATATTCATTCGTACCCAAGAAAATGATGAATGTGATGATTATGTGACGCTCATCACCATTCTCAACCTATGAACGCGTGCTTGACAACCACTCCATTCTACATGAAAACAAGCTTGAATGTATATCTCTTGGATTCCTGATCCACGACACATGGTTGCCTCTCCTGACAACAGAGCCTTCCATTCCGTGAGATCAAAGTCTTCGTGGTATAAGCTAGAATCAATTAGCAGCATTCTTGAGATCCGGAAAGTCTAAACCTTGTCTGTGATATTCCGAGTAGGATCTGGGATGGGATGATTGTGACGAGCTTCAAACTCATGACTGTTGAGCGTAGTGACAGACGCAACAGGATCATTGGATCTTATTCTGACACAAGTGAGAACCGACAGATGATTAGCCCTACGTAACCCGTAGCTGGACCATTTTCACTGAGAGGATGGACGGTAGCCATTGACAACGGTGATCCCCCTACATACAGCTTGCCATGGAAAGGAGTATGAATGATTGAATGAAGACAGTAGGAAAGCAGAGATTTAGAAGGAATGACGCATCTCCATACGCTTATATAAAATTCCCACCAATGAATTACATAAGTATCTCTATCTTTATTTTATGTTTATTTATCTTTTAATTATCAAAACTCCATAACCATTTGAATACTCCTGACTAAGATTTACAAGATGACCATAGTTTGCTTCAAGCCGACAATCTTCGTGGGATCGACTCTTACTCCAGTAAGGTTTATTACTTGGACGACCTAGTGCACTTGCTAGTTAGTTGTGCGAAGTTGTGAAAAAGAGTTGAGATTACAATTGTGCGTACCAAGTTGTTGGCGCCATTGAGATCACAATTTCGTGCACCATGTTTTTGGCGCTGTTGCCGGGGATTGTTCGAGTATGGACAACTGACGGTTCATCTTGTTGCTCAGATTAGGTAATTTTCTTCTTCTTTCAACCTTTATTTTATTTTCAAAAAGTTTTCAAAAATCTTTGAAACAAATTTTCTTCTTTTTCGTCTTTCCAAAATAATTTTCAAAAAATCCAAAAAAATAAATTTAATAAAATCATAAAAACCAAAAATATTTTGTGTTTCTTGTTTGAGTCTAGTGTCAATTTTTAAGTTTGGTGTTAATTGCATGTTTTAATTTTTCTAAAAAAAATTTCGAAAATTCATGCATTGCATTCTTCATGATCTTCAAGTTGTTCTTAATGAGCCTCCTTGTTTGATCTTCATATTTTCTTGTTTTGTGTCTTTTGTTATTTTTCATATGCATTTTTGAATTCATAGTTTCTAAACATGAAAATTTTCTAAGTTTGGTGTCTTGCATGTTTTTCTTTTCTTGAAAATTTTTTTCAAAAATAAGTTCTTGATATTCATCATGATATTTAAAGTGTTCTTGGTGTTCATCTTGTCATTCATAGTGTTCTTGCATGCATCATTTGTTTTTATCCAACACTTTTATGTGTTGAGTCATTTTGTGGTTTTTCTCTTTCCTCATTAAATTCAAAAAAAAAATAAAAAATAAATATTTTTCCTTATTTCACTCATAAATTTCGAAATCTTTGGGTTGACTTAATCAAAAAATTTTAAAATAAGTTGTTTCTTGTTAGTCAAGTCAAGATTTCAATTTCAAAAATTTATCTTTTCAAAATCAATTTTTTTCATTTTTTTCCTTTGTTTTTCGAAAATTTTCAAAAATCTTTTTCAAAACTTTTCAAAATCTTTTTCTATTTTCATCTCATATTTTTCGAAATTAATACTAACAATTAATGTTTTGATTCAAAAATTTCAAGTTTGTTACTTTTTTGTTAAGAAAGATTCAAACTTTAAATTTTAAAATCATATCTTTTGATTTCTTGTGAGTCAAGTCATTAATTCTAATTTTAAAAATTAAATCTTTTTCAAATTTTTTTCAATCATATCTTTTCAAACATATCTTTTTCAAATCATATCTTTTTCAAAATCAATTTCAAAATCTTTTATAACTTCTTATCTTTTCAAAATTGATTTTCAAATTTTTTTTTTCAATTAACCACTTAACTTTTTGTTTGATTTTTAAAATTCTTATCTTTTTCAAAACTACCTAACTAATTTTCTCTCTAATTTTCGAAAACTCCTCACCCTTTTTCAAAATTCTTTTAATTAACTAATTGTTTCAAATTTTAATTTTAATTTTATTTCTTCTCTTAATTTTCAAATTCTAACTAAATTTTAAAATAAAAACAAAAATAGTTTCCTTTTCCTTTTAATTATTTTTGAAAACTCTCTCTCTCATCTTCTTCTATTTATTTAATCACTAAACTTCTCTTCTTCTTATAATTCGAACCCTCTCTCCCTCTCTGTGTTCGAATTCTTCATCTCTTCTCTCTACATCATTCTTCTATTCTTTTCTTCTTCTACTCACATAAAGGAATATTTATACTATGACATAGAGGATTCCTCTTCCTTTTCTGTTCTCTTCTTTTTCATATGAGCAGGAGCAAGGACAAAAATATTCTTGTTGAAGTAGATCCTGAACCTGAAAGGACTCTGAAGAAGAAGCTAAGAGAAGCTAAAGCACCACAATCCAGAGAAAACCTTACAGAGAATCTCGAAAAAGAAGTAATGGCCGAACCCAACAACAATGCAAGGAAGATGCTTGGTGACTTCACTGCACCAAATTCTAACTTCCATGGAAGATGCATCTCAATCCCTGCCATTGGAGCAAACAATTTGAGCTAAAGCCTCAATTAGTTTCTCTGATGTAACAGAATTGCAAGTTTCATGGACTTCCATCAGAAGATCCTTTTTAGTTTTTAACTGAATATTTGCAGATCTGTGATACTATTAAGACCAATGGAGTTGATCCTGAGGTCTAAAATCTTATGCTTTTCTCTTTTGCTGTAAGAGACAGAGCTAGAATATGGTTGGACTCTCAACCTAGAGATAGCCTAAACTCTTGGGATAAGCTGGTCACGGCTTTCTTAGCCAAATTCTTTCCTCCTCAAAAGCTGAGCAAACTTAGAGTGGATGTTCAAACCTTCAGGCAGAAAGAAGGTATCCCTCTATGAAGCTTGGGAAAGATACAAGCAACTGACCAAAAAGTGTCCTTCTGACATGCTCTCAGAATGGACCATCCTGGATATATATTCTATGATGGTCTGTCTGAATTGTCTAAGATGTCATTGGATCATTTTGCAGGTGAATCTATTCACCTGAAGAAAATGCCTGCAGAAGCTCAGGAACTCATTGAAATGGTTGCAAATAACCAGTTCATGTACACCTCTGAGAGGAATCCTGTGAATAATGGGACACCTCAGAGGAAAGGAGTTCTTGAAGTTGATGCTCTGAATGCCATTTTGGCTCAGAACAAAATGTTGACTCACCAAGTCAATATGATTTCTCAGAGTCTGAATGGATTGCAAAATGCATCCAACAGTACTAAAGAAGCATCTTCTGACGAAGAAGCTTATGATCCTGAGAACCTTGCAATGGCAGAAGTGAATTACATGGGTGAAGCCTATGGAAACACCTATAATCCGTCATGGAGAAATCATCCAAATTTCTCATGGAAGGATCAACAAAAGCCTCAATAAGGCTTTAACAATAATAATGGTGGAAGAAACAGGTTTAGCAATGGCAAGCCTTTTCCATCATCCTCTCAACAACAGACAGAGAATTCTGAGCAAAATCCATCTAGCTTAGCAAATATAGTCTCTGATCTATCTAAGGCCACTCTCAGTTTCATGAATGAAACAAGGTCCTCCATTAGAAATTTGGAGGCACAAGTGGGCCAGCTGAGTAAAAGAGTCACTGAAACTCCTTCTAGTACTCTCCCAAGCAATACAAAAGAGAGTCCAAAAAGAGAGTGCAAGGCCATCAATATAACCAAAGTGGCCGAATGCACAGAGGAGGAGGAGGACGTGAATCCCAGTGAGGAAGACCTCATGGGACGTCCTCTGGACAAAAAGGAGTTCCCATTTGAAGAACCAAAGAAATCTGAGGCTCATATAGAGACCATAGAGATTCCTTTGACCTTCCTTCTACCATTCATGAGCTCTGATGACTATTCATCTTCTGAAGAAGATGAAGACATTGTTGAAGGGCAAGTTGCCCAGTATTTAAGAGCAATCATGAAGCTGAACACCAAGCTATTTGGTAATGAGTCTTGGGAGGATGAACCTCCATTGCTCATTAATGAACTGAATACCTGGGTTCAATACACTTTACCTCAAAAGAAACAGGATCCTGGTAAATTCTTAATACCATGTACCATAGGCATCATGACCTTTGAGAATGCTCTGTGTGACCTAGGGTCAGGTATTAACCTCATGTCACTCTCTGTAATGGAGAAACTAGAAATCTTTGAGGTACAAGCTGCAAGAATCTCACTAGAGATGGTAGAAAAATAAATAAAACATGCTTATGGACTAGTAGAGAACGTGCTAGTAAAGGTTGAAGGCCTTTACATCCCTGCTGATTTCATAATCCTAGACATTGGAAAGGAAGAGGATGAATCCATCATCCTTGGCAGACCCTTCCTAGCCACAGCAAAAGCTGTGATTGATGTTAACAGAGGAGAGTTGGTCCTTCAATTGAATGAAGACTACCTTGTATTCAAGACTCAAGGTTCTCCTTCTGTATACATGGAGAAGAAGCATGAAAAGCTTCTCTCAATACAGAGTCAAACAAAGCCCACACATTCAAACTCTAAGTTTGGTGTTGGGAGGCCACAACCAAACTCTAAGTTTGGTGTTGGTAGGCCACAACCAAACTCTAAGTTTGGTGTTGAGAGGCCACAACCATGCTCTGAATATCTGTGAAGCTCCATAAGAACTCACTGTCAAGCTATTGACATTAAAGAAGCGCTTATTGGGAGGCAACCCAATTTTCATTTATCTATATTATTTTATGTTTTCTTTAGGTTGATGATCATGTGGAGTCACAAAAATAACTACAAAAATCAAAGCAAATTCAAAAACAGCATTAAAAATAGCACACCCTGGAGGATAAGCTTACTGGCATTTAAACGGCAGTAAAAGTAGCAGAATGGGCATTAAACGCCCAGCCTGGCACCATTTTGGGCGTTTAACGCCAAAAATGGGCACCAGACTGGCATTTAACGCCAGAACAGAGTATCAAGTTGGCGTTAAACGCCAAAAACAAGCAACAGCTTGGCGTTAAACGCCAGGAAAGGTATAAAAGCTAACGTTTAACACCAGAAACAGGTAGCAGTCTGGCGTTAAATGCCAGAATTGCACTCTAAGGGCATTTTGCACGCCTAAATGGAGCAGGGATGAGAAGTCCTTGACCCCTCAGGAACTGTGGACCCAACAGGATCCCCACCTACCACACCTCTCTCTCTCTCCCCCTCGCACATCTTTATAATACTCTACCCAAAACACCACTCACCTATCAAATCCTATTCTCCTCCCTATATTATCTTCACCAATCACCTCTATCCCTCTTCCCCAAAAACCCCCACCTACCTCACTTTTCAAATTCAAACCCTTTTCCCTCCCAAACCCACCCAATTCCATTTGGCCACTCTCCCTCTCTTTCTTTATAAATACCCTTCTTCCCTCCTTCATTTTCACACATTACAACCACTCTCCTACCCCCTTGGCCGAACCTATCTCTCCCTCCATCTCCTCCATTTTCTTCTTCTTCCCCTTCTTTCTTTCTTCTTTTGCTCGAGGACGAGCAAACCTTTTAAGTTTGGTGTGGTAAAAGCATTACTTTTTATTTTTTCATAACCATTTATGGTACCTAAGGCCGGAGAAACCTCTAGAAAGAGGAAAGGGAAGGCAAAAGCTTCCACCTCCGAGTCATGGGAGATGGAGAGATTCATCTCAAAGGTCCATCAAGATCACTTCTATGAAGTTGTGACCAAGAAGAAAGTGATTCCTGAGGTTCCTTTCATGCTCAAGAAGAATGAGTATCCAGAGATCCGACATGAGATCCAAAGAAGAGGTTGGGAAGTTCTCACCAACCCCATTTAACAAGTCAGAATTTTAATGGTTCAAGAGTTCTATGCCAATGCATGGATCACTAGGAACCATGATCAAAGTATGAACCCGAATCCAAAGAATTGGCTTACAATGGTTCGGGGAAAATACTTAGATTTCAGTCTGAAAAATGTAAGGTTGGCGTTCAACTTGCCAATGATGCAAGAAAATGCACGCCCCTACACTAGAAGGGTCAACTTTGATCAAAGGTTGGACCAAGTCCTCATGGACATATGTGTGGAAGGAGCTCAATGAAAAAGAGACTCAAGAGGTAAGCTGATTCAATTGAGAATACCAGACCTTAAGCCCGTGGCTAGAGGATGGTTGGAGTTCATCCAATGCTCCATCATTCCTACTAGCAACCGATCCGAAGTAACTGTGGATCGGGCCATCATGATTGGGGAGGAAGTGGAAGTTCATGAGATCATACCCCCTAGAACTCTACAAGGTAGCTGACAAGTCCTCCACTTTGGCAAGGTTAGCCTTTCCTTATCTCATTTGTCACCTATGCAACTCGGCTGGGATTGACATAGAAGGAGACATCCTCATTGAAGAGGACAAGCCCATCACTAAGAAAAGGATAGAGTAAATAAGAGAGTCCACTCATGTACCTCAACAAGAGCATGAGGAAGCCCCTCATCAAGAAATCCCTGAGATGCCTCAAGGGATGTGTTTTCCTCTATACAACTATTGGGAGCAACTCAACACCTCTTTGGAAGGCTTGAGTTACAACGTGGACCAACTAAGGGTGGAGCACCAAGAGCACTCCATCATTCTCCATGAGATTAGAGAAGATCAAATAGCTATGAGGGAGGAGCAACAAAGGCAAGAAAAAGACATAGAGAAGCTCAGGCATTCCATTGGATCTTCAAGAGGAAGAACTAGCCGCCATCACTAAGGTGGACCCGTTCTTTGATTTCCTTGTTCATATTTTTCTGTTTTTCGAATTTGATGCTTTATGTTTGTCTATGTTTGTGTCTTCACTACATGATCATTAGTATCTAGTGTCTATGCCTTAAAGCTATGAATAATTCTATGAATCCTTCACCTCTTTTAAATGAAAAATGTGCCTAATTATAAAAGAACAAGAAGTACTTGGATTTCAAATTTTATCTTGAAATTAGTTTAATTATTTTGATCTGGTGGCAATATTTTTTATTTTCTGAATGAATGCTTGAACAGTACATATTTTTTATAGTGAAGTTTATGAATGTTAAAATTATTGGCTCTTGAAAGAATGATGAACAAAGAGAAATGTTATTAATAATCTGAAAAATCAACATACTAAACTAGGAGAATCAATAACACTATCTAAAATTCTGAGTTCCTATAGATGCCAATCATTCTGAATTTCAAAGGATAAAGTGAGATGCCAAAACTGTTCATAAGCAAAAAGCTACTAGCCCCGCTCATCTAATTAGGACTAAGTTTCATTGATATTGTGAGATTCATTGTATATTCTCTTCTTTTTATCCTATTTTGTTTTCAGTTGCTTGGAGACAAGCAACAATTTAAGTTTGGTGTTGTGATGAGCAGATAATTTATACGCTTTTTTGGCATTGTTTTTAGATAATTTTTAGTAGAATCTAGCTACTTTTTAGTATATTTTTATTAGTTTTTAAGCAAAATTCAAATTTTTGGACTTTACTACGAGTTTGTGTATTTTTTTTGTGATTTCTGGTATTTTCTGGCTGAAATTGAGGGACCTGAGCAAAAATCTGATTCAGAGGCTGAAGGACTGCTGATGTTGTTGGATTCTGACCTCTCTACACTCGAAATGTAATTTTTGGAGCTAAAAAACCCAAATGGCGCGCTCTGAACTGAGTTGAAAAATAGACATCCAGGGCTTTTCAGCAATATATAATAGCCCATACTTTACTTGAGTTTTGATGACACAAACTGGCGTTCAAACGCCAACTTCCTGCCCTATTCTGGCGTTAAACGCCAGAAACATGATAGAAGTTGCAGTTAAATGCCCAAACTGGCATAAAAAATGGTGTTTAACTCCAAGAAAAGTTTCTACACATGAAAGCTTCAATGCTCAGCCCAAGCACACACCAAGTGGGCCCGGAAGTGGATTTCTGCATCATTTACTTATTTCTGTAACCCTAGTAACTAGTTTAGTATAAATAGGACTTTTTACTATATTACTCACATCTTTTGGACTTTTGACATCTTTGGATTATCCTTAGATTGTCTTTGGAACATTTTTCCTTAGACTTGAAGGCTGGCCATTCGGCCATGCCTGGACCATCATCACTTTTGTATTTTCAACGGTGGAGTTTCTACACACCATAGCTTAAGGTGCGGAGCTCTGCTGTTCCTCGAGTATTAATGCAAAGTACTACTATTTTTCTATTCAATTTACGCTTATTCTTATTCTAAGATATTCATTCGTACCCAAGAACATGATGAATGTGATGATTATGTGACGCTCATCACCATTCTCAACCTATGAACACGTGTATGACAACCACTCCGTTCTACATGAAAATAAGCTTGAATGTATATCTCTTGGATTCTTGATCCACAACACATGGTTGCCTCTCCTGACAACAGAGCCTTCCATTCCATGAGATTAGAGTCTTCGTGGTATAAGCTAGAATCAATTGGCAGCATTCTTGAGATCCGAAAAGTCTAAACCTTGTCTGTGGTATTCTGAGTAGGATCTGGGATGGGATGACTGTGACGAGTTTCAAACTCATGACTGTTGGGTGTAGTGACAGACGCAAAAGGATCATTGGATCTTATTCTGACACAAGTGAGAACTGACATAGGATTAGCCCTACGTAACCCGTAGCTAGACCATTTTCACTGAGAGGATGGACGGTAGCCATTGACAACGGTGATCCCCCTACATACAGCTTGCCATGGAAAGGAGTATGAATTATTGAATGAAGACAGTAGGAAAGTAGAGATTCATAAGAAATAACCCATCTCCATACACTTATCTGAAATTCCCACCAATGAATTATATAATTATCTCTATCTTTATTTTATGTTTATTTATCTTTTAATTATCAAAACTCCATAACCATTTGAATCCGCCTAACTAAGATTTACAAGATGACCATATCTTGCTTCAAGCCGACAATCTCCGTGGGATCGACCCTTACTCACGAAGGTTTATTACTTGGACGACCCAGTGTATTTGCTGGTTAGTTGTGCGAAGTTGTGAAAAAGAGTTGAGATTACAATTGTGCGTACCAAGTTGTTGGCGCCATTGAGATCACAATTTCGTGCACCACTTTCCCACTTGAATATGGGCTACTTGAGACAGATGGTCAACTTAGAGCTCTTTGTGGCATTAAGAGTAAGAGGAAGATGGTTAGTGGTAAAAGTTGTCAAGCAAGGTTCAATATGGTTGCATGCTCCAAATTGAAATGCAAGGATTGGTGTAGAGTTCAATTGAACGGGTCTAGAAGGTTGTTTGGATGTCTCTGTGAGAATTCAGATTGCTTGCCACCCGATGGGAACAATGGTGATCCACAAGAAGACGGGTGTAAAAGCACGGTTTAGGACCCTGGAATTCATTCCCACAATCAACACTCTTGAGGCCTTGTCACTTGCTTCAACTTGCTCGAAGGCGTTATGCACCTAGCTTGGAATCCCGGTGGCCATTGGAATTACAAACATTAGTGGAGATTCCTGGATCAATACAAGCACAAGCCACCATGACAAGGAGCTCACCACATGTCCAACTTAAGGACTTTAACTAAAAGTGCTTGGTGGGAGGCAACCCACCGTAGTATGATCGTTCATTTCCATTCTTAGTTGTTTTTCGTAGTAGTAGTTTTCTTACTTATTTGATTTTTATTGAGTTCTTACTAATTTTCTGATCATGCAGCTTTTTTAGAACAGGAACCGAAAAAAAAAGAGAAGAGGAGCACATGACGCGCAAGCATCGCTGATGCGTACGCGTCATATGCATGTGCGTGAAAAATAAAAATTGACAGATAGTTGAGCGGGAGTAGCGCTGAAAGCATGCTGGAAGCGTGCGCGTCAGTGACGCATAGATGTGACCTTGAAATTTGACGTAAATATGTGTTTGGGCAATGACTTGTGCTGGTCTTAGGGCTGGAAGTGTGCTAGACGCACAAAATTGACCAGGCGTACATGTCCCTAACGTGTGCGCGTCCGTTGCACAAATGACCATCCACGCGTGCGCGTCATGTATAAAAATATTGATTCCCAAGCCACGCGAACAGAGAGTTGTGCGAGCGCGCGGCTGGCTTCGCACGAATCGCGCAAAATCCAGGGCACCCGGACGCGTGCTTGACGCTTACGCGTCATTAAGAAAACTCCGCAACCCACGCGTACGCGTCGCCTGCGCCGCACAACTACACTAGTTCGCCGCCCAGTTTTAATTTTATTTCCCCTCTCCCAATCCTAATTCTCTCTTGTTCTTTTATCCTTTTCTTTTTCTTTCATCATAATATTTGTCTCTTTCTATTTTTCAGTTCTTCTTTGCTTGAAGACAAGCAAACCTTTAAGTTTGGTATTGACGCTTCGCTTAAGGGTTTTCTGTTTATTCCTATGGCACCAAAAGGGAGGCGAATCATCTTCACTGAGGAGCACAACCTGAAGAATAAAGAGACTGCTGGGATAACTAAGGTGGTTGAGTTCCTTTCATTTTTTTCCTCCTCTCTTTTTCTATGTTATGTTCCAGTTTTCTGCTATTTTGCTTTGTTTGTTGCATGATCTTTTATTAGTTAGAATCCTAGGACTAGTTTAGTTTTCTCTTAATTACTTTAATTCTGAAAATATGTCTCATGTATTACTCACTGAGTTTGAATTCAAATAAAAAATACAGAAGTGATGTATTGCATGAGAAATTGAGTTAATTTTAAGAGTAGTCTTATTTACTTAAATGTGGTGGTATTAATTGTAATTCTGAATGCATGACATGAACAGTGCATATTTAAATTTGAATCAAAGAATGTTGATGTACAAGAAACGGAAATTTAGAGAATTATTATGATTTCTCTGAAATTAATGAAAGTTTAATCCTTGAAGCAAAAGAAACAGCAAAAAAAAAAATAATAAAAGCAATGTCCAAGGCTCTAAGCATCAATGACTAGGGAGGTCAGACATGATTAAAAGCTCAAAGAGTTGTTTCCCTAGTCACATGCTTGTGGTGTTCTTGTATCAAGTAATCCTTGAGACAAAACATTTAGAGTCGAGATCAATTGCAGAGTACGCCAAAGGCTTTGAGCACCACTATCTGGGGATAATAATAAAAAAACAAAAAAAATAATAAAAATATTTAGAACTTAAAGAGAGTTCCCCATTTAAGTGCTTGTGGTGTTTCTGTGTCAAGTAAAGCTTGAGACAAAACATTTAAAGTCACGGCTAGGCTCAAGGTGCAAAGCACCAAAGAAAAATTGTTGTGTTCAAGGATTAAATTGAGTTACAAAAGATCAGAGAATTCATAATATTATCCGGATTCTAATTCCGAATGACAATGACATCCTTCTGATTCAAAGGAGAATGAGATGCCAAAACTATTCAGGATTGCAGTTGTAAACCCTACTATAAGAAGCGACATGAGCTTAATCAAATTCTCATTCTCATGCAAATTCACATCCTAAGCTTATATTAATTTTGGTTGCTTGAGGACAATCAACAATTCAAGTTTGGTGTTGTGATGTGTGAGCATCTTTCCTATCTTTTCCTAGTGAATTTGCATCTAATTTGTTGATTTTAATAAAGAATTAATTATTTTTTAGCCAATATGGATGCTACTTTGAGTCTTTTGAAATTTTGTTTATTTTAGGTAGCATTCGGCTGGATTTGATGGAGTTTCTGCAGCACAAGAACAAAAGGAGATGGCAGCGAGGAGCGACGCGTACGCGTAACTGACGCGTACACGTGATTTGGAGCTTTCCATGGGGACGCGTGTGCGTGACTGACGCGTACGTGTGATTTAAAGATTTGCTCAGCGACGTGTACGCATGACCAACGCGTCCGCGTGACTTGCGAAAAAGACCATCGACGCGTACGCGTGACCGACGCGTTTGCGTGACTTGCGAAGAAGACCAGCGACGCATACGCGTGACATGCGTCACGTGCAGAAAACGCTGGTGGGTGATTTCTGGACCCCATTTTAGCACCCAAGTTAGGCGCGGATCTAGTGAAGTCAAGTGGTCCCCACGTTACAAGACGCGGAGTAGTTAGTTAATTCTTATTTAAAATCAAATTTGATTTTAAAATAGGAAAAGATATTATTTTAATTTTAGAAATTAGATTTTAAATTAATTAGGATTAGTTATAAAAAGGGGAGACTTCTCTTCTATTGAGGAGGTTCCATAAAGGAGATTCCATTAGGAAATTCTATACAAATTTACATTTCGCATTCCATGAGCAACTAAACCTCTACTGTTAAGATTATGAGCTCTGTCTATTTGTATGGTTTGATTTTATTGCTTTTTCTATTCTAATTCATGTATGGATTTATAATTTAAGAATTATTTTCGCTCTTTATTTTATAAATTTGGATGGAACGGAAGTATGACCCTCTTTCTATTTGAGTTCTTGTAAAAACTTGGAAAAGCTCTTTACTTGAACAACAGCTTGAAAACATATTCTCCTAAATTTTAATTATCTGGATTTAACGGGATACGTGACATATAATCCTTTTATTTTTGGGTAATTAGAGTTTTTGTGGCATATAAATTGGAATTTGATCATCACCCTCTAATTGGAATTAATTGACCAAGGAATTGATTGTTGATGAATTTTAAAGGAGACTAGAAAGGTCTAAAGAATTAGGGTCTAGTCACATATAATTTGTCATAAATTAAATCCTACATGATTAAAATAGTTAGTAAGAAAAGTTAATCCGAAAGAATAGATAACTCTGAAGCCTTAACTGTCTCTCCAATATTTTATTTTCAACTTACTTACTTGCGTACCTGTCTTATGATATTTTCAAATATAAACCTTTTGAATATCTCAAAACCCTTTTCTGCTTGCCTAACTAAGCCAATCAATCAATCATTGTTGCTTGATTCATCAATCCTCCTGGGATCAACCCTTACTCACGTAAGGTATTACTTGGTACGACTCGGTACACTTACCGGTTAGTTTGTGGGTTATTAAATACCGTACCAGTTACCTCTTTCTTATTTATTTATTTAGTTATTTTATAATAGATGATAGCTTTAACTTTATCATTTTGAGATATTTTATTATCAGTTTTAATAGTGTCTCCATGATCTTATTAAATCAAGATAAATTTTGACATCTAATATTCATGATAAATAGTTATTTTTAGATATATTAAGAACATTAAATTTAAGATAAAAAAAATTTGACATAATATAAATTTATTATTGGCATCTTTTTTTTAAAATTTTATTAGAATTTTGTGCTGATAATGTATTGTAAAATAAATAAATAATAAAAAAATATTAAAATAAAATAAAATAAAAAATAAAAAATTATTAATATCCTCTAATATATGTATCTCTTTATAATTAAAATTTTATAACATACTTTCAATAATAATATACTCAATATAACACATATATTATAATTTATTTAAAGATATATATATTCTTTCTTAACTTTGTATATGCTATTTTATGGACATCCTATACCATTAACATAGTTGCCACATTAGAATTAAAGAATTTAGATTTTCTAAAATTTGAATTTTATTTTAGAAAATAAATTATAATTTTTTATCATTAATTTTATAGATGAGACTAAAAATAAATATAAAAAAATTATTAGAAATAAAAAATTATATTTTACTTTCTAAAGTGGAATTCAAATTTTAGAGGATTTAAATCCAGAATTAAAACAATAGTTGTTGAATCGAATTTGAATTAATAGTTTGGTGATGGGCTACTCATACCAACCATTGACATTCAAAATATAATAAATTAATTAATAATACTATAACACATACTTCGTTCTGTTTTTCATTACTGAATCAAAATGGGACGGGAAGAAGAGGCCGAGACCCAAACCTCCATCTGCAAAGACGCTCCCAATCTCCTCTCATTCTTCGTTGACACCTTCGTCGACTTCTCAGTCAGTGGCCTCTTCCTCC
Organism: Arachis hypogaea; assembly: GCF_003086295.3. Lineage (NCBI taxonomy): Eukaryota > Viridiplantae > Streptophyta > Magnoliopsida > Fabales > Fabaceae > Arachis > Arachis hypogaea. Next base: position 104,877,697 of record NC_092041.1, on the reverse strand, counting down.
TCCCGACGCCGCCGCTACAAAACCCTAACCCTTCAATTTCCCGCTCCCTACCGCCATTACCCACCCGGCTGCCCTCTCCGAGCCGCCTGATCGCCGTCGGCGATCTCCACGGCGACCTCGACAAGACGAAGCAGGCGCTACGCCTGGCCGGCCTTATCGACGCCTCTGACCGCTACGTAGGGGGCTCCGCCACCGTCGTCCAGGTCGGCGATGTCCTTGACCGCGGCGGCGACGAGCTCAAGATCCTCTACTTCCTCGAGAAGCTGAAACGCGAGGCGGCCCGCAGCGGCGGCAAGATCATCACCATGAACGGCAACCACGAGATCATGAACATTGAGGGTGATTTCCGCTTTGTAACGAAAACAGCTCTAGATGAATTTAGGGTTTGGGAGCAGTGGTTCAGTGTTGGTAACAAAATGAAGGGCCTCTGCCAAGGTTTAGAAACCCCCACAGACCCCTTCAAAGGGGTTCCGATGTCATTTCACGGTGTGAAAAGAGAGTTCTTCGACGGGTTTCGAGCCCGGGTTGCGGCCCTGCGGCCTAACGGCCCAATTTCGAGTAGGTTTCTGTCGCAGAATGTAACTGTCTTGGTTGTTGGGGATTCCCTTTTTGTTCACGGAGGGTTGTTGCCGCAGCATGTTGATTACGGTTTGGAGAGGATCAATGAGGAAGTTAGGGATTGGATTAATGGCTCCTCGGGGAAGTTTTCGCCGCAGTATTGCAGGGGGAGGAACGCTGTCGTTTGGTTGAGGAAATTCTCAAATGAGGTTGCTCAGAATTGCGATTGTGCGACTCTTGAGCATGTTCTGAAGACGGTCCCTGGTGCGAAGAGGATGATCATGGGTCACACAATTCAGACGGCTGGTATTAATGGTGCCTGCGAGAACAGAGCTATTCGGATCGATGTGGGCATGTCGAGGGGGTGTGGTGGTGGTTTGCCTGAGGTTTTGGAGATAAGTAAGAATTCTGGGTTGCGGATATTGACTTCGAATCCATTGTACCAGAATATGGGCAATGCTGGGTTAAATGTGGGTAAGGAAGAATTGTTGATTCCTGCACATGGTGGACTTAGGGAGGTAGAAGTTAAAGCTTGAAGTTAAGGAGGTTTAGCTTTTAGTGTTATTGGTTAAACTTTCATAAGCTATTGTTGGTTTTTGTTTCAAGTGGCAACGAATGAATTGGGGGATTGTACAGTGTAGGATGTTATCCACATTTTTTCTCTTTGGTCCACCATGAAGACTTCGTGAGGATGCTGAATTCATTGAATGTCTTAAGACCTTTACCATGACTGGTAAACAAAATCATTCTTGTATTGAAATAAATGTTGCTTGTAAAGTTTACCATTGGTATGTGAAGTATGAAAGACATTGAATAATGCTTTGATTTATCAAGAGCCATTGCTAGGAAGGTACCTCTTTCAGTGACTTTTTATTTTGGTGATGAGGGCTTGGAGCTATTTCCATTATATTTGGTTCATTGTTGATATCCTCATTGATCTGGTGGATGCTTAGGTTTCCTCACTATTTATTTCACAATGAACTTATTCTTTCTGAAATGAATGGATGACTTCTTTGAACACAAGATATATGCGTTAAACATCTTGGCCATTATTCTACGCTTAGTCTGCTATATGACCTTTTTTTATGCTAAATCATTTGGTTGAATGTAATCGTTGATTGCATTAACTTATGGCTTTTTATAACCCATGATGTGCCCAAAATAAAGGGATTGTCTAACAAATGCCTTTTAAAGGTTACTAATGATGGTAAATTTTAAAAGTTTTTTTACTCAATAGGTGCATTGAAAAATGTAAACTTCTTATGTTCTCTAAATAATTAAGCACATGAGCGAACTTGTTAAGGGCACTAATAAGCCAAATTCATAAAGAGGAACTTTATTGTTTATCATGTGCTGAGAATTTTATTGAGAACTTGGGGAGTTTTCAGCAAGTTCCATTGGGATATGGGAATTGTCATGCTTCCATTAAGTTATATTAAACCACGAAAATAAAAGCCTATTTCCTTTTAGCTGCAATTCATAATTAGGTAAAAAAGCAGTGTACATTTGTTGTTAAAACTTAGAAGTCCCATTGGTGATGAAGTGTATGTTCCCTTATTCTTCTCTTAGAACCAGTTCATTGATTTGATTCTGAATTTGGCATCGGTCTCTGTTGTTGTTTATTGTCCGCATTGAGCATTCGTTCATCTTTTTGCATATCTTGATAATTCTCTTTACATCCTTCCCCCTTTCCCCTTTGTTCCTTTGAAAGGTTTAATTCATGCCTGAGCTGTGTTCTTTCAGGTACATATGATGTGGGGAACAAATCTAGGGTTCCATGCATGGTTGGAAAGCGAGAGGAGCATCAGTCATACTGTACTAACACTTGTTCTGCCCTGTCCACATACCAGATATATATCCTCTCGCTATTCTTTTTCTTTCATTTGTTTATTTATTTGAGTGGGAAAACGGTTTGGAAAGAGGGAGGAAATGATGAGAAAAGTGGGATTGAACCTCTTCCTCACATCTTAAAATATACCCTGTTCCTCAACCACCCTTGAGAAACTATTAAGCTTGGTTTCTACCACTCTAATTAGATGAAGACCCACTAATTTGTGACAGTAATGCAAAATAGAATGTTTGAAGTCCTTTGCATTGTAATATTAGGGAGTGTCTTAGAACAAGGCAGCTGAGTTTGCTGTCTTCTGCACGGCGATCATGGTTGCAACACCCAGCTACTTGGCAACAACACTGACAAGAATTTGTTTTTTGGGTTTAGCTAACAGTTTTAATAAACACATAATAAATTTATTGAAGCTTTATACTTTATATATTTTCTATTAAAATTTTCTCAGTTAATACTCTGAATCCGTGTTCTTAGAAAAAAAAAAAAAAAAGATAATCTAGGTAACAAATACTGAAACACAATTCAGAAGAACAAAGCAAGCTAAAATATGCATAACTGCAAGATTGTAGTGAAATATAATAGTTAACAATAATAGAATGTACATCTAAAAGACCTTTCTATAATAAAAAGATGCAGAGATATGAATTAAACTAAATTAGATCTATAACTAATTGGAAAACTTTCAAGTATATTGGTACATCATTTTAACCGTTGGTTTTAATTATATATATTATATATATTTTTTATAATTAAGATCAACAATTAAAAATTACTGAAACACCAATGTATTGCTATACTTGAAATTTTTTCTAACTAATTATAATTAATTCTATCAAATCAAATTTTGATTGAGTCGATTAAAAGTAGGAACATTTATATTTAAATATTTCATAACCCTTCTCTTTGGATATTCATCAATAAGGTACTTTGCTAAAATTTTACTAAAAAACTCTATGGAAAAACCGTGACGAAGAAAAAATAGTACATTTCTTTTGACGAGGGCTATTTTGTTAAAATTCTTGTCAAAAAAATCCTGTGGACAAAAACTTTAATAAGAGTATAATTTCTTCCTCTTTTATCAACATCGAGGTCTTGAAATCTATATATTTTCGATCTTGTGCAGCAGCCTTTCAAAAGAGATGAGTCTACAAGACTATTGTTTGACAACATGTATCGGATATTAGTTGCCAATCATAGCTTCTAAAGAGTAAAGAGTTGCTCTCTGGTGGAACTGTGCATAATGTAATGTGTTATCCAGTGGCGGAGCTTAGTTCAGACAAGGGGGCATGGCCCCCCAAATTTTTTATAAAAAAATTAATAGTATTTTTTCAAAAGATAAAAAATAATTTAATTGGTTTAAATACTTTATTATGACTTAAAGTATCCAATAAATTTAACATTCTTTACTTTTAAGTTTAAATATAAAAAATTAGATATTTTTATTTATTTAATTTAATATTATTTTATATTTTACTATTTATTTAATTTAATTTTTTATATGATAAAAAATAATAGAATATTCAACAAGTATTAATATTATTGTATTTGTATAAATTGATAAAAAATTCAATAAATATTATAAATTTTAATATTTGTCCTTCTAATTTCTTCTTTACATATTCTACAGGATATATATTCAAATTTTTATATAAAATAATAATAAAAAATCAAAGAATTGATGATTTTTTAAGAGAAAGGCTAATATTTAAGAAGGAGAACGTATAATTTTTATAATATCAACACATGTAGATAATTTTTCTACTTTAATGAATCGCGAAAAAAGTGAGATACAACTTTCAAAAGTTCAAAAAGTTATATCTGATGAGTTTGACCTTAATTTTTTAGAACGAGACCTGAAAAACGACTTTAAATTTGACAATATCACCAAAACCAGAAAGATGAGATTAGACGAGTTTAACTTAAATGGGATCTATATCAAAAGCATTTTGACAATTATCTTCTATGTGACCCCCCAAAATTTTATTTCAAGTTCCGCCACGCCACTGGTATTATCATATAAAGTTGTGTGTGTTTCTTCAATATAAGATAATCAATAGGATGCTTCAACATGTTGATTAACTGCCTTTTTTATAGGACTATCCATGAATTGTTTTGTGAAGTAGTTGTCATAGTCAACTTTGTAGACTTCCACTATATAGTAATATCTCCATGTATAGCTAACTTGTTTGAGATATGTATTTATGTGGATTTGTCTAGTAGTAAATTAGACACTCTTCTTTTTTATTTTTAACCTGTCCTTTTTTAAATAAAATCAAACTCGATATTAATTTTTTAACCAACTTTTAGTTAAGGAGTCTATCTTTACTCTTATTTCTTCAAAAAAGAATGGACTAAATATTGATTAATTGATTTTTCTTGTTTCCTTTTAATTAGTATCTGCAATATTTTGTTTACGAAAGCGATGTCTATATCATATATTCATATTCTTTCAAGTAATGTATAGGTTTTGTATGTATCCCTGGAACAAAATATCTAGTCATGCTTATCTACTCTCAAGTCTCAGCTAAATATCTTCTGAAAACCGTTGTGAGCAAAGTCACCGGTACAACGACTATTGAAGAACACAAGGAATATGTCACTTCTAATCTCCAGCTGCTATTTGTTACCATGGTCAAAGCCTGCTCAAATTCATGGTTATCTGAATTTCAGCAAACATTCAAAATTGTTAAGGTATCGTTTCACTAATGAATATATAAAATTGTCAAATTTTTTCTTGAATTTTAAACTGGTTTCCATGTGAGTCTCTCACTTGTTTATATAACTTAGCTCTGATAATAGTTTTACATACCTTACCCTGTTGAAAATGGAGGCAAGAATGCACTACAGTGAGATGCTGTAGTAGTAGATCATGGCAAACACCAAGAGCTCAACACAATTATTACGAATTGCTTGGAGTTTCTGCTGATTCAAATGCCCAAGAAATCAGAGAAGCTTACCGGAAGCTGCAGAAGCAGCATCATCCAGACATTGTTGGCCAAAAGGTAACTCTATGTATGGGTATGAGTAGGGTAAGATAGAGTTTAAATTCTACCCTAACTTGTAGATTTAAACTCCTCAATTTGAATCTTACTCTCACCTCAAATCTCTCATCCGGACCTGAACTTGACCCGTAAAAATAAATTTATTTTTCACTCGATCACAATATTAAGTCCTTTCACATTTTATATATTAAATATTATTTATGCCTAGTAAATTAAATTACTAATTTAGTGACACTAAATATTTATGCAAAAGATAGAAATTTGTATTAAAATTTTTACTGGCTCATCATAAGTATATATTTTATAAAAATTCACATTATATACTAAGGATGTGGGTTGGGTAATTAGGGTTGACTCAGCACCCAAATTCAACTCTGTTACAGATGAGATTGTTAACCCGTTTTGTCTGGATTAAATATCCATAAATTTGAGTTGTGCTGTTATTTCTAACATTGGTTGTCTGTGTATTTTTTTTTTTTATATTCTCTATAATTATTTTTTGTTTTTGGGAAATAAATCTTTTTTGGTAGAAAATATGATATTTAGTCTTTTATACTTTCATTACGTGGAGATTGAATAAGAATAACTAGGTATTATGCTTTTTCTTTTTATTCCGTTATTTTTAGGGTCACAAGTATACTCTATTGTTGAATGAGGCTTATGAGGTGCTGATGAAAGATGATCTAAGGAGAAAATATGACGAATCAATAAATCAAATGAGGATAAGACTTGGGGAAAATAACACTCCCTTGGGCAACAGCACGTGGAAAGGACCCTTAAGACCACAAGCTTTATTTGTTGATGAAAATGCATGCATAGGTATACTCTTCATTAATTAATTAATAGAAAAGTATAGGTAGACAATAAAAATATTAAACAATATGAATAATAAATATATTAGATATTCATTTTATTAGGTGTGCGAATGGTTATTCTAATATTAAAATTTAGATGAATAATTTAAAGATATAATATATTTTGATTTAATTAATGATTATTTATATTGTTCAAAAAAATTATTAATTACCTAATATTATCCTTAATTAATATATAATCAAAAGCATATATGATTCATATGTGTGCCTATAAGAACCGAAGTGAACACTAATCCAATTCATATCAGGATGCAGAGAATGTGTTTATCATGCAAGCAACACATTTATCATGGATGAAGCTCGTGGATGTGCACGAGTCAAAGTTCAATATGGAGACACGGACCAAAATATTGAGGTACCCTAAAAAATATTTAAAAGTTTATATTCTTTATGATACAAACAATAATAACAAGGCCGCATCTCTGGTGGCCGTGTTTTTAGTGGCTACGAGGGGCTATGAATTGACTGACCAATGATATATTGACAAGTAAAATGTTTATATGGAACATTAAATTGAGTTTAGAGATTAAGTACGAAAAGCTCATTTTTAACTATTGCATGAATGACATTGGAAATAGATTATGTCTAAGGGGTATAATTTTTAAAACAATGAAACTCAACACAAATGTGAAGCGAATAAACAAAAAATACAACAAAACCACATCTGTTGTAATCCCTATTAAGAATTCAAAACAATAACTTATTCCAATGTCATTTTCGATATTACTATCAACAATAAAAGGGATCTTCACAATTTTACTCCTTGTAATTAAGAAGCGACAAGTTGATGATGTCTACAACATATTTTTTTTATTCTGCGACAATTTTCTGTTCCTTTCCAACGAGACATTTCAAATAATTGCGAAGAAACTTATGAACCACTTCTTGCGCTCCTCTTTCCTAGTTGTAGCACTTGTCCAGATTTAAAAGTGTTCCTTCAAAGAATCCGGAAAAGATTGTAGTCTGCCAAAATCAGATAACCAAGTGCATCACACCTGTCAAGTAAATTCACAACCAACAAATAAGTGGTGAACATATTCAACATTCTTATTACATAACACGCACACATTCTCATTTTGATTAACAATTTCAAGTTGACACAACCTTTCCTTTGTGTTCACCATACCTATCAAAACAAACCAGGCAAACAACTCAACTCTTGGAGAGACTAACCCTTTCCAAATAGTGTTAGTGAAACTATAGCTTGTTATGTCTTCCAGAAGTGTTTAATACACCTTGTTTGTCAAACTTCCAGATAACTCTATCCTCTCTGTCAATAGCTAGTTTAACCGGTCTCATGGTATCATGTAATTGATTCACAAGTTCCAACTCCTATTGGAATAACTCACGCCTCCATTAAAAATTTCAAATCCACTCAAACTCATCGTTGGGTTGAAACCGAGGAAAGCCTTGAAAACCTATCCTTAGGGGTGGAAAAAGGCCAAGCGGCCTGCTAGGGGCCTGCAGTCTGGCCTGT